>NC_083596.1:27225460-27525460 GCF_027579695.1 Neoarius graeffei | reverse complement strand
GAAGCACAGATAAATGATCTGTTTATCCTCATTATCCTGGTGCCTGCCCCAACACTATGATTAATAAGAATTAACTATTTCTAAAAGGCAAAAGTGCCATCTCCAAAGCCTTTGCTTAGATACAGTCTGAGGATCAACACTGAGTTGGAAGGTGCTTGTGAACCTGAAGAGTTTATTTATTGACACAAATGTAATGTACCTAGATTGTTATATTGAGGTTTTCATGCAGAATTTGAATAACTGGACTAGAGACATTAGGTTAGGTTAGAAAGTAAAGTTGTTAAAATGTTCCATTTTAAAAGTTTCCATTTTAAATGTGAAAATACCTTTTTATAGTCCCCACAGCAGGGTTCCTCAAACGTTTTACAGGCAAGGACTCCTTTAATTGTAAAATAAATTCCACAGACCAATTCATTACATATTCATTTTATAAGTACATTATTCATATGGGTACAATAATATTTTTATGTTTATTAGAGGTTTCTGTTCCTGAATTTTCCACTGACAAAACATTAGGTCCATATTGATATTACTTAAAGACTTACTTGTTTTTCAGTTATTAGGTTCAGGCAACAAAAGACAGGAAAAGTAACATGTACTTGGTGGAAAATCTCACAACTAATTAGGTTAACTGGCAACAGGTTAGATTGTACATAAAAAGAGCATCCCAGAGAGGCTGAGGCTACATCCACACGACAACAGCAAAGAGATTTTATTTAAAAAAAAATATCGCGTCCACATGGGCAACGGATCAGTAAAATATCAGGTACATATGGCAACGCAACGCTTGCTGAAAACAATGCAATACACATGCCACACCTCTACGTGCGCTGTAAGACGGTCCCATCGGAGACACCAGAACAATAGAAGAAGTAGGACGCATGCGCATAAACCCCTTCTTCTACCCAGCGTGAAGCACTCACAGGAACAAGCACACAACAAGAAGAAGAAGATGGCTGCGACTACGCGAGGAAATCGTGTCTTCTGTGTGTACAAATTAGTTTTATTAGTGTGCATAGTTTTATATAACTTAATTTTCTTATTGTGTGTGAACATTTTGAAAAGCATTTTTATATAATTTATATAACTTTTTATATTGTGTGTGAACATTTTGAAAAGCAGTCTTATCCAATAAAAAAAAGAAATTCAAGAAATGGTTCAGTTATTTGTTTATTTAAAAGAAAAGCTGTATACAAAAGTGAATGCAATGCAGTGGTTCATACAAAACAGCGAGAGTGCTGCTTGTTCTAGTCATGTGGTTGTGGCATCATTGTAAACAAATCCGTTCTACTCATCCAGACGACTTCGCAACGGCGCCGTTGCCAGATTTTTCCACTCTGGAACCCGTTCTCGTTTTGAGGCACCCAAAACGCCAGTGCCGTGTGGACGCCAGGCCGAAACGATAAACAATTTTATCAGATTCACCTGAATCCGTTGCCGTGTGGACAGCCTCTGAGTCTCTCAGAATTAAAGATGGGGAGGGGTTCAAAACTCTGTGAAAGACTACATAGGCAAATAGTGCAACAATTTAAGAATAATGTTCCTCAAGGGTGGTGTACTGGTTAGCACTGTCGCCTCACAGCAAGAAGGTCCAGAGTTTGAGCCCAGCGGCTGATGAAGGCTTTTCTGTGTGGAGTTTGCATGTTCTCCCCATGTCTGCGTGGGTTTCCTCTGGGTGTTCCGGTTTCCCCCAGTCCAAAGACATGCAGGTTAGGATAATTGGAGGCTCTAAATTGACCATAGGTGTGAATGAAGTGTGAATAGTTGCTTGTCTCTATTGGCCCTTTTCCACTACCCTTTTTCAGCTCACTTCAGCTCGCTTCAGCTCACTTCAGCCCGACACGGCTCGCGTTTCGACTACCTCAAAACAGCACGACTCAGCTCGCTTCAGCCCTGCTTAGCCCCTAAAACTCGCACGGTTTTGGAGTGGGGCTGAAGCGAGCCAAACCGAGCTGAGTGAGGCTGGGGGCGTGAGCAGACACTCCCCTGTACACTGATTGGTGAGGAGGAGTGTCCTCACATGCCCACACACGCCCCACGAGCACGCTGGGATCTGTAAACACTGTAAACCCGGAAGAAGGAGAATTACGAATTACGAGAATTTTTGAAGCCTTATGCGCCTCGCCTCATCTATACGCTCTTGCCAGTATCTGTTGGCGTTGTCGGTGACAACAAGCCACAGAACCAAGACCAGCAACACTAACGACTCCATGTCCTCCATGTTTATTGTTTACTATCCAGGTCGTGAGACTACCGCTTAAAAGATCACTGATGTCACTGTTTGCGCCGCTTAACGACATCACGTGACGTCCAGCCACTTTCGCTAACTCCACCCAATGTGTCCACCCACTTCCAGCCAGCACGGTTCAGCGCGGTTGTAGTCGAAATGTAACTCCAACAGCCCCACTCAGCTCGACTCAGCACGGCACGGCTCAGCCCGACTCAGCCGCGTTTGTAGTGGAAAAGCGGCATATGTGTCAGCCCTGTGATGACCTGGCGACTTGTCCAGGGTGTACCCTGCCTCTCACCCATAGTCAGCTGGGATAGGCTCCAGCTTACCTGCAACCCTGTACAGGATAAGTGGCTACAGATAATGGATGGATGTTCCTCAATATAAAATTCCAAAGAATTTGGGAATCACATCATCTATGGTACATAATATCATTAAAATATTCAGAAAATCTGGAGGAGTCTTTGTACACAAAGGACAAGGCTGAAAACCAATATTGGATGCCCGTAATGAGGTGGCACTGCATTAAAAACAATCATGAATCTGTAGTGAAAATTCCTGCATGGCCTCAGGAACATTTCTGAAAAAAAACAAAAACAAAAAACCATTATCTGCAAACACAGTTTGTCACTGCATCCACAAACGCAAGTTAAAATTTGACCATGCAAAGAAGAAACCATCCATCCATCCATTATCTGTAGCTGCTTATCCTATGTAGGGTCGCAGGCAAGCTGGAGCCTAACCCAGCTGACTATGGGTGAGAGGCGGGGTACACCCTGGACAAGTCACCAGGTCATCGCAGGGATGACATGTAGAGACAACCATTCACACTCACATTCACACCTACGGTCAATTTAGAGCCTCCAATTAGCCTAACCTGCATGCCTTTGGACTGGGGGGGAAACTGAAGCGCCCGGAGGAAACCCACACAGACACAGTGAGAACATGTAAACTCCACACAGAAAGGTCCCCGTCGGCTGTTGGGCTCGAACCCAGGACCTTCTTGTTGTGAGGCGACAGTGCTAACCACTACACCACCATGTCACCCAAAGAAGAAACCATATATATAAAACATCCAGAAATACCACTGCCTTCTCTTGGCCCAAGCTCATTTACAATGGACTGAGGTGAAGTGGAAAACTGTCCTGTGGTCTGATGATTAAAAATTCTAAATAGTTTTTGGAAATCATGGATGCCACATCCTCCAGGTTAAAGAAGAGATGTACCATATGGCTTGTCAAAAGGCAGCATCCATGATGTTATGGGGATGCATTAGTGCACATGGCATGGGCAGCTTGCACATCTGGGAAGGCACCATTAATGCTGAATGATATATACAGGTTTTAGAGCAATATATGTTGCCTTCCAGACAATGTCTTTTTCAGGGAAAGCCTTGCTTATTTCGACAAGACGATGCCAAACTTATTCACAACGTATTGCAACTACATGGCTCTGTAGTTGGACAGCACGGTGGTGTAGTGGTTAGCACTGTCACCTCACAGCAAGAAGGTTCTGGGTTCGAGCCCAGTGGCCAACCGCCTCTCTGTGTGGAGTTTGCATGTTCTCCCTGTGCTTGCATGGGTTTCCCCCACAGTTCAAAGACATGTGGTTAGGTTAACATGGGGTGGCCTTGGGCTGAAGTGACCTTGAGCAAGGCACCTAATCCCCAGTTAGCATGGTAGCATGGCTGTAGCATGACTGCCCATTGCTCTGGGTATATATGTGTGCTCATTGCTCACATGTGTTCACTGCTTCATATGGGTTAAATGCAGAGAGAAATTTCACTGTGCTTAAGTGCACGTGTGATAAATAAAGTTGTTATTCTTTTTCTTCGTAAAAGAGTCTGGGTACTAAATTGGCCTGCCTGCAGTCCAGACCTGTCTCCCATTGAAAACATTTGGTGTATTATGAAACAAAAAATATGACAAAAGGAGACCCCTATATCAGGTAAGAATGGGACAACATTTCATTTTCAAACCAACAGTAATTGGTCTCCTCACTTCCCAGACATTTATAGAGTGTTGTTAAAAGAAGAGGTGATGCAACACAGTGGTAAATATGCCTCTGTCCCAACTTTGTTAAACATGTTGCTGGCATGAAATTTAAAATGAGCATATATTTTTCAAACAGCAATAACATTTCTCAGTTTCAACATTTGTTATGCTGTCTTTGTTCTATTTTCAGTTAAATAGGTTCCATGATTTGCAAGTCATCACATTCTGTTTTTATTTATATTTTAGAGTGCCTCAACTTGTTGTACTGGAGACGTCCTGTTTAAATTTGATGATTAGTAGTTAAATATGTCATTTATATGTACTTAAAAAGACCTGGTAAGTGGTAGAACCTTGTGTTGTATATTACCCATCTATCTCTTGGGGACATTTTGAAGGTGGGGATTTCTTACCTTCACACATTGTTTACTACAGAAAACAAAAAAAGCGAGAGAGAGAAGAAAAGGGTTTGTCTTATGGTGAAACAGAAAGGAGGGCAGTGAGAACTAAACTTGTTATTGCTTGCACAACTTCATTTCAAAGTGGTAGTTTTCTTCTCTACACACAGTAGTTACCAAGAAGTGGTTTCAAGTATTTGATATAAAACCAACATCAAAGTCCTGATGATAATTTTCTAAGTGCTACAGGAATTTGTTGCACAATGAGGGCAGAGCACTAACATCCAATTCAGGCTGATCTTCAGTACTCAAAAAAAAAAAAGCGGGGGGGGGGGGGGGGGGGGATTCTTCATTATATATAAAAGAATAAACTACTGCAATATGATTATTCTAGTTTTAAACCAAATACAGCATCAACCTATCAACCTACACATCCCAAATTTACTCTGTTCTTGTGTGTTTGTTTTCTGATTTTGAACCACTAAAGCGAGGCAAAATAACCAGTAAGCTTCTAGAATGAGAGAGAAACAACTTTTTAGTTAGTAAAATGGAACCTGGCTAATTAACAGTCTCTCATATATGGGGCGGTGTAGTGGTTAGTGCTGTGGCTCACAGCAAGGAGGTCCTGGGTTCGAGCCCAGCGGCCAGCGAGGGCCTCTCTGTGTGGAATTTGCATGTTCTCCCTGTGTCTATGTTGGTTTCCTCCAGGTGCTCTGGTTTCCCCTACAGTCCAAAGACATGCAGGTTAGGTTAATTGGTGGCTCTAAATTGACCGTAGGTGTGAAGGGTTGTTTGTCTGTGTCAGCCCTGTGATGACCTGGCGACTTGTCTAAGGTGTACCCCGCCTTTCGCCCGTAGTCAGCTGGATAGGCTCCAGCTTGCCTGCGACCCTGTAGAACAGGATAAAGCAGCTAGAAATAATGAGATGATATATACACACACAGTGCTCAGCCTAAATGAGTACACCCCCTTTGAAAAGTAACATTTTAAACAATATCTCAATGAACACAAACAATTTCCAAAATGTCGACAAGACAAAGTTTAATATAACATCTGTTTAACTTATAACGTGAAAGTAAGATTAATAATATAACTTGGATTACATATTTTTCAGTTTTACTCAAATTAGGGTAGTGCAAAAATGAGTACACCCCACAACAAAAAATACTACATCTAGTACTTTGTATGGCCTTCATGATTTTTAATGACAGCACCAAGTTTTCTAGGCATGGAATGAACAAGTTGACGACATTTTGCAACATCAATCTTTTTCCATTTTTCAACAATGACTTCTTTTAGTGACTGGATGCTGGATGGAGAGTGATGCTCAACTTGTCTCTTCAGAATTCCCCAAAGAAAATAATTTCTTTACACCACAAAGGTGAAGGCTACAAGAAGATCAGCAAAGCTTTACTTATCAGTCAGAATACTGTCGCAAAAGTGGTACAAAAATTTAAGAAAGATGGAACTGCAACCATCTCACAGAGACGTCCAGGTTGTCCACGGAAGTTAACACCTCGACAGGAGCGTCTTCTGATGAGAAGGGTTGAAGAAAATCGGCATGCAAGTTCACTGCAGTTATCTAAAGAAATAGAAAGCCAAACTGGGGTGACTATTTCCCGTGACACAATACGGCGTACACTGCAGAGGAATGGCATGCATGGATGCCGTCCATGAAAGAAGCCTCTCCTAAAGCCCAGGCACAAAAAAGCCCGCCTAGAGTTTGCCAGGGCCCATGCTGACAAAGATGAAGACTACTGGAACTCTATACTCTAGAGTGATGAGACCAAGATAAATGTTTTTGGAACTGATGGCTTCAAAACTGTATGGCATGGCAAAGGTGAGGAATACAAAGAAAAATGCATGGTGCCTACAGTGAAACATGGTGGTGGCAGTATGTGGGGCTGCATGAGTGCTGCTGGTGTCGGGGAGCTGCATTTCATTGAGGGCATCATGAATTCACAGATGTATTGCTCTATACTGAAAGAGAAGATGCTACCATCACTCTGTGCCCTTGGTCGTCGTGCACTTTTCCAACATGACAATGATCCTAAACACACATCTAAGGCCACTGTTGGATTTCTGAAGAAGAACAGGGTGAAAGTGATTCAGTGGCCAAGTATGCCTCCTGATCTGAACCCCATTGAACACCTATGGGGAATTCTGAAGAGACAAGTTGAGCATCACTCTCCATCCAGCATCCAGTCACTAAAAGAGGTCATTGTTGAAGAATGGAAAAAGATTGATGTTGCAAAATATCACCAACTTGTTCATTCCATGCCTAGAAGACTTGGTGATGTCATTAAAAATCATGGAGGCCATACAAAGTACTAGATGTAGTAGTTTTTGTTGTGGGGTGTACTCATTTTTGCACCACCCTAATTTGAGTGAAACTGAAAAATGCGTAATCTAAGTTTATATTATTACCCTTACTTTCACATTATAAGTTAAACGGATGTTATATTAAACTTTGTCTTTTCAACATTTTGGAAATTGTGTTCATTGAGCTATTGTTTAAAATGTTACTTTTCAAAGGGGGTGTACTCATTTATGCTGAGCACTAATATATATATATATATATATATATATATATATATATATATATATATATATATATATATATGAGAGAGAGAGAGAGAGAGAGAGAGAGAGAGAGAGAGAGAGTGTGGTGCTTGAAAGTTTGTGAACCCTTTAGAATTTTCTATATTTCTGCATAAATATGACCTAAAACAACATCAGATTTTCACACAAATCCTAAAAGTAGATAAAGAGAACCCAGGTAAACAAATGAGACAAAAATATTATACTTGGTCATTTATTTATTGAGGAAAATGATCCAATATTACACGTGTGAGTGGCAAAAGTATGTGAACCTTTGTTTTCTGTATCTGGTGTGACCCCCTTGTACAGCAATAACTGCAACTAAATCTCATCTCATCTCATTATCTCTAGCCCCTTTATCCTGTTCTACAGGGTCGCAGGCAAGCTGGAGCCTATCCCAGCTGACTACGGGAGAAAGGAGGGGTACAGCCTGGACAAGTCGCCAGGTCATCACAGGGCTGACACATAGACAGACAACCATTCACACTCACATTCACACCTACGGTCAATTTAGAGTCACCAGTTAACCTAACCTGCATGTCTTTGGACCGTGGGGGAAACCGGAGCACCCGGAGGAAACCCACGCGGACACGAGGAGAACATGCAAACTCCGCACAGAAAGGCCCTCGCTGGCCACGGGGCTCGAACCCGGACCTTCTTGCTGTGAGGCGACAGTGCTAACCACTACACCAACGTGCCGCCCCCTGCAACTAAATGTTTCTGGTAACTGTTGATCAGTCCTGCACACCGGCTTGGAGGAATTTTAGCCCATTCCTCCATACAGAACAGCTTCAACTCTGGGATGTTGGTGGGTTTTCTCACATGAACTGCTTGCTTCAGGTCCTTCCACAACATTTTGATTGGATTAAGGTCAGGACTTTGACTTGGCCATTCCAAAACATTAACTTTATTCTTCTTTAACCATTCTTTGGTAGAACAACTTGTATGCTTAGGGTCTTGCTGCATGACCCACCTTCTCTTGAGAGTCAGTTCATGGACAGATATCCTGACATTTTCCTTTAGAATTTGCTGGTATAATTCAGAATTCATTGTTCCATCATTGATGGCAAGCCATCCTGGCCCAGATGCAGCAAAATAGGCCCAAACCATGATACTACCACCACCATGTTTCACAGAAGGGATAAGGTTCTTATGCTGGAATGCAGTGTTTTCCTTTCTCCAAACAAAATGCTTCTCATTTAAACCAAAAAGTTCTATTTTAGTCTCATCCATCCACAAAACATTTTCCCAATAGCCTTCTGGCTTGTCCACATGATCTGCAGACGAGCAGCAATGTTCTTTTTGGAGAGCAGTGGCTTTCTCCTTGCAACCCTGCCATGCACACCATTGTTGTTCAGTGTTCTCCTGATGGTGGACTCATGAACATTAACATTAACCAATGTGAGAGAGGCCTTCAGTTGCTTAGAAGTTACCCTGGGGTCCTTTGTGACCTCGCCGACTATTACACGCCTTGCTCTTGGAGTGATCTTTGTTGGTCAACCACTCCTAGGGAGGGTAACAATCGCCTTGAATTTCCTCCATTTGTACACAATCTGTCTGACTGTGGATTGGTGAAGTCCAAACTCTTTAGAGATGGTTTTGTAATCTTTTCCAGCCTGATGAGCATTAACAAGGCTTTTTCTGAGGTCCTCAGAAATCTCCTTTGTTCGTGCCATGATACACTTCCACAAACATGTGCTGTGAAGATCAGACTTTGATAGATCCCTGTTCTTTAAATAAAACAGGGTGCCCACTCATACCTGATAGTCATCCCATTGATTGAAAACACCTCACTCCAATTTCACCTTCAAATTAACTGCTAATCCTAGAGGTTCACATACTTTTGCCACACACAGATATGTAATATTGGATTATTTTCCTCGATAAATAAATGACCAAGTATAATATTTTTGTCCCATTTGTTTAACTAGGTTCTCTTTATCTACTTTTAGGACTTGTGTGAAAATCTTTTAGATCATATTTATGCAGAAATATAGAAAATTCTCAAGGGTTCACAAACTTTCAAGCACCACATATTTATGTTTACATATTTAAATATGTAGATTATATACACCACATATTTAATCTACACCCTGGAGTGTAAGAGGCACCTACAATGAATTAGAGTCTGCTTCGAGAAACTGCCCTACCGTACTCGCATAGAGTACTTTAGATTTTTTACCTTTTGTTTCCTAAGCTGTAGCATTCATTCCTCTGTTAGGCCTTAAAAATATCTAAAAGAGATACTTATAAATAATTAATTACAAAGGATTGCTTAACCATTTTAATTAATCTCAGAAGTAAATTTTGTTCTGAAGTGTTTTGGGGACAATGTCACAAAAAGAAAACCTTGTGTGATTAATTTATACAGAAAGCATTTCTCAAGCATTTTTATTCCTGTGTCAACTGAATCCCAAGGAAAAGATAACATTTCTATTTTGTCTACCTTCATCCACACCAGCTTTCTGAATCTCAAATCAAATTGGGCTTTGTATAATCGCATATAGCTTTTTTTTTTACTTGACTGAGTGATGTGAATTCCAAGAATTCAATACTCTTGAGGATTTTCACATGGCCAAATGACAAATAAAAGTCTTAAATCATGATTGCAGTTGAATGTAAATAACAGAAGCCACTGTGAAAATGGTGAAACTGACATTTTACAATCAATCAATTTGTATACACTTTTAAAAAATGGTGGGGACAAAATTGGGGAATATTAAAAAGCTGTGGGAACTTGTTTCCAGTATTACACCTGTGCCAATCACTGTTGATTAACCTAATACAAAGGTTTTATTTTTGTCAGCATCAGATAGAAAACGTGTCTTATGGTTCGGAAAGTACAATACATGGCTGAACACTGACAGTGATGTTTCTGACACAGTTTGTATTATATACTATTAATGTATTATTATTAACACAAGTTGTGAAAATACGTGTACTATATAACTGTACTGACATCTGCTGGTCAGAAAATATATCCATCACTCAAGCTCATCAGGATTATGGAGTGGCTTTGTGACGCGTGCATAAGCTCGAACTGAAAGAAAAGATACATTCAACATTTATAAAGGTGTGTTCAAACAGGTGTTATCTGCTTTGTGAACTTAATGTCAAGCTGACCAGAAATTTCTGTCAAGTGACACAAGTTTGTGTTTTGACACTTTGTGATCTGAACTAAGTTTTGTTTTGTTGCTTAGTGTATTTCTGGTATGTCAGAGTCACATGATGGTGATAATGTAACATAGACTTAAAATGACCAAAGTAATTTTTAAATTAATCTTGGCAGGCTTTCTCTTTCAAATGCACCTTCTAATATAAAAACACACTAATTTCAGTGTCATGGAATTGTTCTTAATTTTAAGAAAAATCATCACAGCAGGAGGGCAGCACAGTGTTGTAGTGATTAGCACTGCTGCCTCACAGCAAGAAGGTCCTGGGTTCGAGCTCAGTGGTTGATGGGGGCCTTTCTGTGTGGAGTTTGCATGTTCTCCCCGTGTCTGTAAGGGTTTCCTCCAGGTGTTCCAGTTCCCCCCACAGTCCAAAGACATGCAGGTTAGGCTAATTGGTGGCTCTAAATTGACTGTTTGAATGGCCATTTAGTGAATGGTTGTTTGTCTCTACATGTTAGCCCTGTGATGACCTGGCGACTTGTCCAGGGTATACCCCGCTTCTTGCCCATAGTCAGCTGGGTTAGGCTCCAGCTTGCCTGCGACCCTGTACAGGATAAGCGGCTACAGATAATGGATGGATGGATCACAGCAGGAGTTTTCAGACTGGGAACACTGCACAAGTTCCACACAATTCTCACCTTTGTTAAATTTACCTCATTATTATGTAATTCTGACATACTAGTGCATCTCAAAAAATTAGAATATTGTGAAAAAGTTCAATATTTTCCATCAGTTATTTAAGAAAGTGAAAATGTTATATATTATAGACTCATTACACATAAACTAAAATGTTTCAAGCATTTTTCTATTTTAATCAGTATGGCATACAGTACAAAAACATAAAAAAAACCCATCTCAAAATATTAGAATATTTCATTTAGGAGTTTGAGTAAAACAGTATGAACACAGTGCATCTCTCGGTCTAGTTCAGTACACACAACCACAATCATGGGGAAGACTGCTGACTTGACTGTTGTCCAGAAGATGATCACTGATGCCCTCCACAAGGAGGGTAAGCAACAAAAGGTCATTGCTGAAAAGGGTGGCTGGAAAAGGTGCACAAGCAACAGGGATGGCCGCAGTCTTGAGAGGATTGTCAAGAAAAGTTGATTCAAGAACTTGGGAGAGCTTCACAAGGAGTGGACTGAGGCTGGTGTCAGTGTATCAAGACCCATCACGAACAGACATCTTCAAGATAGGGGATACAACTTTCGCATTCCTAATATCAAGCTACTCCTGAGCCAGAGACAGTGACTACGTTTACATGCATGTCCAAATCGAGCTGCTGTTGGTAATCGAGCAAAGGGTCCCAGCAGGGGTGCCAGAGAAATCCAATCCTACATGCACAAGTGAAATCGGGCTATTGTGCAAGGTGCATTGTGCACCCGAGCCACACGTGGCGCTACACGCCCCATCGTGTTGGTACACTTCCGGTTGTCGTCATGAAGAAGAGCTAAAGTGTTGCCAGATACTGCTGACGTTTTCCAGCCCAAAACCAGTGTTGCCAGATACTGCTGACGTTTTCCAGCCCAAAATATGTTCAAAACCCACCAAAATGCACTTAAAACTACCCAATCTGGCAACACTTCCCAAAACATGTTCAAATCCGCTAAAATGCACTTAAAACCCCCAATCTGGCAACACTAGAGTTCCGTGTTCAAGCTGTTAGGCTTGCTCTAACAGACTATGGCTACAAACTGTCCGGCGCAGACCACTGTTTTGTAAGACAACTTATTTTGCACAATAATATTTTTCTAAAGTCCATTTTTTGCTTACAAAAAAATATTTTTTTTTTGCTTACAATTTAACTTATGTCTTAATAAACACACAAAAAGTTCAATTGTTTTGTTTTTATTGACATTCTTCAGATGTTGGACATATATATATACACACACATACACACACAATGACTTGTTTATGTACACAATTCACAGCTATGCAACAGCTGTACAGATGTATTTGGTGATACAGTAAATGAGCTAAATTTTAACAGTGCAAACAATGCCACAAAAAGAAAAGATTCATGCCGTTGTCATGATTCGTTGTCATGCCGACCGAGGCTGTTGTGTTTCCCGCTTGTGGTCTCATCACTCGTCACTTCCGGAAGTAGCTCGACAGCTAGCTCGATAGGGTATACATGCACAAAGTAGCTCGGCAGAAATCGCATAAACTAGGTCGTGTAGCTCGATTCCGAGAAATCAAGTTCGGTTCAATTTCAGCCGAATTAAGGTGTATACATGGCATTTTGAACTTCGATTTCAGTCGAGCAACGGCAGAAATTTGATTCTCTCTATGTGCATGTAAATGTAGTGAATGTCAGAAGTGTCTTATCTGGGCTAAGGAGAGAAAGAAATGGACTGTTGCTCAGTGGTCCAAAGTCCTCTTTTCAGATGAAAGTACATTTTGCATTTAATTTGGAAATCACGGTTCTAGAGTCTGGAGGAAGAGTGGAGAGGCACAGAATCCAAGGTGTTTGAAGCCCAGTATGAAGTTTCCACAGTCTCTGATGATTTGGGGTGCCATGTCATCTGCTGATGTTGGTCCAAGTCCAAAGTCAACACAGCCATCTACCAGGAGATTTTAGAGCACTTCATGCTTCCATCTGCTGACAAGCTTTTTGGAGATGCTGATTTCCTTTTCCAGCAGGACTTAGCACCTACCCACAGTGCCAAAACTACTACCAAATGGTTTGCTGACCATGATATTACTGTGTTTGATTGGCCAGCCAACTTGCCTGACCTGAACCCCATAGAGAATCTATGGGGTATTGTCAAGAGGAAGATGAGAAACACCCAACCCAAAAATTCAGATACGCTGAAGGCCACTATCAAAGCAACCTGGGCTTCAGTAACACCTCAGCAGTGCCACAGACTGATCACCTCCATGTCACACCGCATTGATACAGTAATTCATGGTAAAGGAGCCCCAACCAAGTATTGAGTGTATAAATGAATATACTTTTCAGAAGTTGGACATTTCTGTATTGTAAATCCTTTTTTTGATTGACCTTGGGGAATATTCTAATAATTTGAGATACTGGATTTCTGATTTTCATGAGCTATAAGCCATAATCATCAAAATTAAAACAAAAAAGGCTTTAAATATTTCACTTTACATGTAACGAATATAGAATATGAAAGTTTACCTTTTTGAATTAAATTAGGAAAAAAACCGAACTTTTTCATGGTATTCAAATTTTTTGAGATGCACTAGTATTCCAAAACCACTATGAGTTACAGTCATTATGTTCTAAAATAAGTCATCCCAAAATGTGTAATAAAATTACATCCATCCATTATCCGTAACTGCTTATCCTGTGCAGGGTTGTGGGCAAGCTGGAGCTTATCCCAGCTGACTATGGGCAAGAGGCGGGTACACCCTGGACAAGTCGCCAGATCATCACAGGGCTGACACATAGAGACAAACAGCCATTCATACACCTATGGTCAATTTAGAGCCACCAATTAACCTAATCTGCATGTCTTTGGACTGTGGAGGAAACCGGAACACCCAGAGGAAACCCATGGAGACACGGGGAGAACATGAAAACTCCATACAGAAAGGCCCCTGTCAACCACTGGGTTGAACCCAGAACCTTCTTGCTGTGAGGCGACAGGGCTAACCACTACACCACCATGCCGCCCTGTAATAAAATTATGGCAAGAAATTTACCAGTCACTTAACTTGGGTGGTATTTCAAATTGATATCAAATTTGACAAAAACAGTATTTTTAAAGATAGCTGATGTCTGTTGGTACAAATAATTGTGTTTTTATGTTTGTGTTATGCATCCCTATGAACATGAATATCCTATGTACACTTTAAACACAAAAGAAATCTTCTAAAAAAAAAAACTACTAGAAATCTTATTCGAGTAAGGCCACTGTACAAAATGACATCTTGGTGAGAAATATCTTTAATATAGTCAAATGTATCTTGTATTTTCTATTATAAGATTTCAGTTTACTGAATGCAAGATTAATAAACTTATTTTTAGACATTTTTAAAGTAATTTCAACCTTGAAACAGTCTTGTTCTTTTGGCTGATAATTTAATATTTTGCTAATTTTAAGTATTTATTTCTAAAAAGAAGCAAAGCGATTTGGCAATTTGTAAGAAAAAAAAAATTCAGGCATGAAATTAGCCAAAGAAATTTTAGAAATAAGTTTTTATAATTAACAATTATTGCCGAAGGCAAGGTGAATATTGGTGAAAAATAACCGAGATGAAGTCGAGGTTATTATTCACTGATATTCATTGAGAGAGGTGGATAATTGTTTTAGCATAAATACACTGGTGATTATTACATTTTAAAAAAATCATATTAAAAAACAATTTATTAAAATCTTCAAAAGTAGCATGCAAATGTAATACATAGACTTACGGCATGTGCGCAGGATTGTGCCAAGTCATGTAAAATCCTTTGTTTTGAAATAGATAAAATAAATCGCAATTCCACCTTACCTTTGAATAGTTTTAGACAACACTTTGTAGCATCTTTAGTGCATTTATGAATAGCATTTTCTTTCATAATTTGTAAGTCTTCCTCACTTATGGTGACGAAGTGATTGGCCGCCATTTTGCTGAGTCATTCGAGGTGATTATCGAGAAATAATACGAATCTCTTGACTAATCAGTGCATGTGATTTCCTATAATCACCTCCGTATTTATACTAACTAGGATTATAAAACCCTAATCCTAGTTTTTATGCTATATTTCATAGGTGTAATCTTGTACTTTGTATTATAATAAATACTAAATAAATTTGCTGATCTCATCTCATCTCTAGCCACTTTATCCTGTTCTACAGGGTTGCAGGCAAGCTGGAGCCTATCCCAGCTGACTACGGGTGAAAGGCGGGGTACACCCTAAACAAGTCGCCAGGTCATTACAGGGCTGACACATAGACACAGACAACCATTCACACTCACACCTACGGTCAATTTAGAGTCACCAGTTAATCTAACCTGCATGTCTTTGGACTGTGGGGGAAAACGGGGCACCCGGAGGAAACCCCCACAGACACGGGGAGAACATGCAAACTTTGCACAGAAAGGCCCTCGCTGGCCACGGGGCTCGAACCCGGACCTTCTTGTTGTGAGGCGACAGCGCTAACCACTACACCACCATGCTGCCCTAAATTTGCTGATATTCAAGATAATTTTACTTGATAAGATATTCTGTGATTTTCTTTTTGCCGTTAAAGTGAATGATAATATAAAACGTATTCAGGACTGATGAACTTTATATATTTCTGGACAAACAGGTAATGCATCAAGTTATTCTCTAATGCTGTGGAAAGAAAGTGAGTGATAAATGATAATCAACTGATTTATCCTCGTTGTGGAGTTTTTCCCAGTTGACAAGTTGTCTAGCTAGAAAACTCATGAACTATATTTTTTACATTTTAAGCTTTGTTATCTCAGGCAAAAATGAGTAATTTGAATGCTCTGTTCACCTGATGTGTGTCTTTATCCTCTGGTGTGGGTTTTACCTAGCATGCTAACATTACAGGGTTTGTGTCAAACTTTGACTGGAGAACAAAATATACAGATTAGATAACAAAATACACACAGACAGGTTAAAAGAATGTTGGAAATTCATTCATTTCTATGCCACTGATCCATTTGTAGATAGTGAGTGAGCTGGAGCCAATGCCAGCTAACACTGGGTGAGACGCGGGGTACACCCTGGACAGGTTGTCAGAATATTGCAGGGCTAACACAGAGAGGCAGACAGTCATTCAGACTCCCATTTACACCTATGGGCAATTTAGAGTAGCCAGTTAACCTAATCCAAATGTCTGTACTACGGAAGGAAACTGGAGCACCCAGAGGAACCTCATGCAGGCAGGTTTGAACCAAGAAGCTGTTTGCTGTGAGAAGACCGTGCTAACCACCGCACCACCATGGTGCCCAATGGTGGAAATGACCAGGCATTATAGTTTTTTTGTTTATACAATATAATATTTTAGTTAGCTATATTTGGCTAACTGTTGTAGAGATGTATAGAGTCTTCTATATTCAGGTAATATTCTATAGGATGTGTGCTGTTTGCGATACTCAAATTAATTGGCAGCATAGTAGAATAGTGGGTAGCATTTCTGACTCACAGCTTCAGGGTCCTGACTCAATCCCGAAATCAGTTTATTGTCTGTGGAGTTTTGCATGTTCTCCCAGCATTAGCACAGGTTGCCTCCAGGTACTCCTGTTTCCATCCACGATTCAAAACCATGAGACTCTAACTAGCTGTAAATGGGTTGTGCAATTTTACTATGCCCTGCAATGGACTGGCATCCCTTCCAGGGTGTATCCTTGAATTGCACCACATATATCCCTGGGATAGGCTCAGAATCCATCACAGCACTGACTAGGATAAAGTTGTTACTGATGAATGAAGGAATACATCAGAATGACACTGGACAATATCAGACATCAATCAAATCAGTGTATATGTATTGTCTTTCACAGTTAGAAAGGTTATTTATTGCTATTATATAGCATATTTTTTGCTATTCTACATCCAACATGCCCCCTGAATAAAGTATATTCTTTGCTTTTAAGACAGTCCAATAGACATGACAGTTAAATAACATTAAGGTCTCTAGAACTGAAAAGATCAAAAGTAACAAATAAATAACTAAGTTGATTCTCCAAGTGATTTATCACACATCTTCAAGGTGGTGCTTACAGTGAACATGCACAGTCTATTTATGTCTAAATGTCAAGAGACAACTGTCCATAGACTTAAACATGCCACACCTTCAACTCTGTCAATTCATTTACTCTATGATAATATATTAGTTGATGAAACATCAGCACCACAACAGTACTTCGCCAATTTAATGCTATCTTTTAAGTGCAAAAATAACCATTTACCTTTGTGTTAATCTTCAGCTTACTAGTTATCATTGGTGCCTTGGGATGTCAGGTGAATCCTTGGTTTCTGATAGGGCATTATTTGCACAAACTCGTCGTGTCCATATTTAAGAACCGTATGTGCATCCTCGTCTCAATTTCTATTCCTTTCAGAATCTGATTTTAAAAGAATGAATTATTAAATTTTATATGTTCAAACCTTCATTAAACTACTGATAAACTGTGTGTGTGAGATTGGCCCAAAAATATAGACAAACCTTTACAAAATGCTCAAATGTGATCCCCTCGTAAAATTCATCTGGACCCTGTAAAAGAAGAAACTACTCTTACACTGTACACCTGACATTAGTTTGCAACTTAGTAACACATCCCGTGTGATCGTGTAGAACAGCAACATAAACATAACATAAAGGTTCTAATCAAGGCCACTAAATGACTTTAGAATCCATGTTCTAAATTAAAACTGAACTGACAGAATTGAACAGCTAGTCTCTGTTATTTCAGTTGGCATTCCAATTAGTCCTAACTTTAGGAAAAATGTGACAGAAAATGACCAAGGGTGCTCATCATATGTAAATCTTCGTTAGCAAGCTACAAATGAACATATAATACCAGTTAATTTCCCAATTGAGTTCATGTCAAATGGGGGTGGTATATGTGTGTGTGTGTGTGTGTGTGTGTGTGTGTGTGTTGGGGTTATGCAAGACATAATTTTTCAAAAGTTAGGTTTTCCAATACTATCTTTAATTTTTGGTAACTGCAGTCTGTTAATCGATTTTGTAGCTGACATATGTTCAGTTAATTTGTCCATTCAGTACATACCTTTCAGATAAATTAACATATTTAAGATGAGTTGTTTCTGCATTATCGGTCTACTAAAATGATTTTTTTGGTCTAGTCCACTTGCCATTGGACTAAGTTTAATGTGGCTGGTTAGCAAAAATGAGTTTGACACACCAGTGTAGAGTGTAAAGGGCCTACCATGCGACCCATTGAAATGCTAGCAACCTCCAGCATGGCAGCATCTGCAATGCCCTTGGCGGTCTCCCTTCCGAGTGACCCACTCCTAGACAGAAGCTCCTCTACCACCTGCAGCAAGCCAATATGTTGTTAGTTATTGTACACCACGCCTGCTGTTTTTATAGAATCTTGATAAATGTGGATGTCCTCACTGATTTCTCAAGTCTTGCATCCAGTGTTACTAGGACTGACTCCACATTCACTATGACTCTGACCAGGATAAAGTGGTTACTTAAGATGGATGAATGAATGGATGGATGGATAAATGAATGAAAAGTATGAATATTTTATTTGTGAAAAAAAATTCTTACAAGACTCAGACTCTGAGGACAATAATGAATCTAACTAACCTAGATTCTAGTAAATCAGCTGATCCTGGAAGATCAGGCTTTTTTTGTTACTACACTTGTGCTTGAAAGTTTGTGAACCCTTTAGAATTTTCTATATTTCTGCATAAATATGACCTAAAACATCACATTTTCACACAGGTCCAAAAAGTAGATAAAGAGAACCCAGTTAAACAAATGAGACAAAAATATTATACTTGTTCATTTATTTATTGAGGAAAATGATCCAATATTACATATCTGTGAGTGGCAAAAGTATGTGAACCTTTGCTTTCAGTATCTGGTGTGATCCCCTTGTGCAGCAATAACTGTAACTAAATGTTTCTGGTAACTGTTGATCAGTCCTACACACTGGCTTGGAGGAATTTTAGCCCGTTCCTCTGTACAGAACTAGAGACCAGAGGTTTAAGCTGTGATACATGAAAGGTGGGGTGAACATGTTGCATGGTGAGTGGTAATGCCAGTCTAATGGAACAAGGATTGATTACCTTCTTGATGAGGAAAGGTCCAAGGAACTTAGGTGCCAGCTTGCAAGAGATGGCCCTAAGTGGAAGGTGGCGTGTGGAGAGCGCAACTCGTTGACCCACTCGGTAGGTGGGTGCCTTGGAACGATGTTTGTCGGCCTGCTTCTTGGATGCGAGTGTGGAGTGAAGGAGTCTTCTCTGGGCCAATGCCCACATTCTCCTGCAGCGGTGTATAAAGGCCTGGGCTGATGGTACGGCGACCTCCTCCTCCTGGCTGGGGAACAGTGGTGATTGGTACCCTAGTGAGCACTGGAACAGAGAGAGAGACCTGTGGCAGAGGAAGGGAGAGTGTTATGTGCGTATTCAATCCAAGGTAGGTACTTGCTCCAAGAATTGGCATCCCTGGACATCATGCACTTGAGTACAACCTCCAAAGCCTGGTTAGCCCATTCTGCCTGGCTGTTGGTCTGTGGGTGGAAGCCTGAGGAGAGACTATAGGTGGCCCCAATGAGTTTGCAGAAGGCTCTCCAGAACTGTGCAGTAAACTGAGGACCCCGGTCAGAAACTATGTTGGTAGGTAAATCATGTAGATGGAAAACGTGGTGGATGAGTAGTTCTGCGGTCTCTTTGGCTGAGGGGAGCTTGGGCAAAGAAATGAAATGGACAGTCTTAGAAAAACGGTCAATGACAGTGAGAATGCATGTATTGCCACCTGAGTTGGGGAGTCCGGTGATGAAGTCCAGGGTTATGTGAGACCAAGGTCAATGTGGAGTAGGAAGGGGTCTTAGTAAGCTGGCAGGGGGTTGATTGGCTGTCTTGTTCCGGGAGCATGTGTCGCAGGCTGCCACAAACTCCTGGACATCCTTCTTGATGGAGTTCCACCAAAGCTCTGTCTCGTTCCTGGGGTTCATCATTTCACCAGCCATGATCCAGATGGACCCCATCAAACTGGAGGCAGTCACTGACTGGCCCACCCCATCTTTGAGACGAGAGCTCCAGCACTATCTGGGGTTCGCCAACTTTTACAGGCATTTCATCCGCAACTTCAGCACGGTGGCTGGCCCTCTCTCAGCCCTGACCTCTGCCAAGACCAAGTTCAAGTGGAGGGAGAAAACAGAGAAAGCCTTTTTCCAGTCTCAATCACGGGTTTACCATAGCACCCATTCTCACCATACCCGATTCTACCAAGCAGTTTATTGTCGAGGTCGACACTTCTGAGTCAGGGGTCAGAACCATCCTATCCCAGAGGGCCAACGACAATAAGGTCCACCCATGCTCCTTCTTCTCCCGACCGGCTATCCCCAGTCGAACAAAACTACGACATTGGCGACCGAGTACTACAGGCCATGGAACTAGCCTTGGAGGAGTGGAGGCACTGGCTCGAGGGGCCTGACCTCCCATTCCTAGTCTGGACCGACCATAAAAACCTGGAGTACCTCAAGTCTGCCAAACGTCTGAACTCCCGTCAAGCCCGTTGGTCTCTCTTCTTCTCCCGATTCAACTTCACGCTCTCCTACCACCCAGGCTCCAAGAACGGCAAACCCGACACCTTGTCCAGGATGTTCTCTTCCCACCAAGAGGAGTCCAAGCCACCCGAGACTATCCTTCCTCCATGTTGCCTGGTGGGAGCCGCTATTCTAGAAGTTGAGACGCTCGTGCAGAAGGCCCTGGAGCAGGACCCCGGTGAAGGTAACTCCAAGAATATTCCTCGTAACCACCTGTTTGTTCCCTGTCACGTGCGAACTCAGGTGCTGCAGGGCCAGAACGTACTGTTAAGGGTGGCGAGATGTGGTGAGTTAGGATCCAATAGCAGAACACAAACCAGAAAATCCAATGAATAAAAAATGATTTAAAGTCCAAAAAAAAAAAAAAAGAGTCAAACAAAAATAGCAAAAATAATCCAGACAACAACGAGGTAGACAAAGTGCTAATATGAAAAAAAAAACATTAAAAATAGTTCAGACAATAACCATAGTGCAAAAAACAAGAAAAAAAATGACAAAATGTGAGTACAAAAAACTGTGGCTAAGACTAGGCAAAACAGAGAACAAAAATTAGGAAGCAAAAAATGGCACAGAGACGACATGAGAAACAGACAAGACATTCTGGCAAAGTCCACTTCTGAGAACGGCCTATTTATAAACAGCAGAGCAGACCAGGAAGTGAATGCCGGTAAGATGGAAGTCCCATCCCGGATCCGGATTGCACTGAACTGGGAGATAGTAAATCTCCGGAGTGGAAGTCTGGGGCGGATCATGACAGGAAAAGGTTACAAAACCATCTGTAAAGAGTTTGGACTCCACGAATCCACAGACAGATTGTGTACAAATGGAGGAAACTCAAGACTCAAGACCATTGTTACCCTCCCTCTAGGAGTGATCGACCAACAAAGATCACTCCAAGAGCAAGGCGTGTAATAGTCAGCGAGGTCACAAAGGACCCCAGGGTAACTTCTAAGCAACTGAAGGCCTTTCTCACATTGGCTAATATTAATGTTCATGAGTCCACCATCAGGAGAACACTGAACAACAAAGGTGTGCATGGAAGGGTGTAACAGTTCTAAGAAAGGGTGGAGCACAGAGGACGGCAGGACAGAGATCAGGTTTGCAGAATACGGCTTTTTATTGCCACACTTTTCAGTGAAACATTCGTGATTTAACACAGACACGCACACAACCGGCATCTGGTTCGGGGAAGAGCTCCTCTGCTCTCTGCTCTCCCTCCTTATATAGGGCACGGTCACTGGAAAGACACACACAAACACAGGTTAATTGACATCAGGTGTAGTGATTCTGCCACTTACCTTCCCTGACTCCACGCTCCTGTCACAGACCGGCGCTTGACCACACCCCCACTGCCACATACCCCCACTGCCCGACTCAGGCCGGGCGGCCATCTGGCCTGCAGCCGACTCCTCCTCCCCCCCCCCCCCCCCTTGACGGGAGAGGAAGTCCACCCCGGCCTGTGGACCACCTTGAAATTAAAGGGTTGGAGTGCCAGATACCAATGGGTGATCCGCATGTTGGCATCCTTCATGCGGTGGAGCCACTGGAGGGGCGCGTGGTCCGAACAGAGGGTGAAAGGGCAAGCCAGCAGGTAGTAACGGAGGGCGAGGACCGCCCACTTGATTGCTAAACATTCTTTTTCGATGGTGCTGTAGCGCCCCTCACGCACCGACAGCTTCCTACTGATGTATAGGACTGGGCGGTCCTCCCCCTCCACCTCCTGGGACAAAACCGCCCCCAGCCCTCTGTCCGACGCATCGGTCTGCAACACAAAGGGGAGAGAAAAGTCAGGGGAGTGTAAAAGTGGCCCCCCACACAGTGCGGCTTTTACCTCCGAAAAAGCCCGCTGGCATTGCTCCGTCCACTGGACCGGATCTGGTGCCCCCTTTTTAGTGAGATCAGTCAGCGGGCTGGTGACGTCCAAATAATTAGGTATAAACCTCCGATAACAGCCAGCCAGCCCCAGGAACTGTCTCACCCCCTTTTTGGTCTTGGGCCTCGGGCAGGCCGCAATTGCTGCGGTCTTGTTAATTTGGGGACGCACCTGCCCGTTGCCCAAGTGGAAGCCCAGATACCGTACTTCCACCCGCCCAATCGCACACTTCTTCGGGTTGGCTGTGAGACCCGCTCGCTTCAGCGACCTAAGGACAGCCCTCAGATGTTCGAGATGCCTCGGCCAGTCATTGCTATAGATGATAATGCCATCTAGGTAGGCGGCTGCATAGGTGGTGTGGGGGCGGAGGACCCTGTCCATCAGCCGCTGAAACGTAGCTGGCGCCCCAAACAGCCCAAACGGAAGTGTGACGAATTGGTGTAAACCGAACGGTGTGGAAAAGGCCGTTTTTTCTCGGGATAGTGGAGTCAAGGGGATCTGCCAGTATCCCTTCGTTAAATCCAGTGTCGAATAAAAGCGAGCAGTGCCTAGTCGATCGAGCAACTCATCAATACGAGGCATTGGGTACGCGTCGAATTTAGACACCGCGTTGACTTTTCTATAGTCCATACATAACCGGACCGACCCGTCGGCCTTGGGTACCAAGACCACTGGGCTGCTCCAGTCACTGTGGGACTCCTCGATGATGCCCATTTTGAGCATGGCCTCGAGTTCTTCCCGAACCACTTTTTTCTTGTGTTCGGGTAGCCTGTAAGGGCGGCTCCACACTACCACCCCCGGGGGCGTCTCTATGTGGTACTCTATTGGCCCTTTTCCACTACCCTTTTTCAGCTCACTTCAGCTCGCTTCAGCTCACTTCAGCCCGACACGGCTCGCGTTTCGACTACCAAAAACCAGCACGACTCAGCTCGTTTCAGCCCTGCTTAGCCCCTAAAACTCGCACCGTTTTGGAGTGGGGCTGAAGCGAGCCAAGCCGTGCCGAGTGAGGCTGGAGGCGTGAGCAGACACTCCCCTGTGCACTGATTGGTGAGGAGGAGTGTCCTCACATGCCCACACACGCCCCGCGAGCGCGCTGGGATCTGTAAACACCGCAAACCCGGAAGAAGAATAATTACGAATTATGAGAATTTCTGAAGCCTTATGCGCCTCGCCTCATATATACGCTCTCGCCAGTCAGTATCTGTTGGCGTTGTCGGTGACAACAAGCCACAGCACCAAGACCAGCAACACTAACGACTCCATGACCTCCATGTTTATTGTTTACTATTCGGGTCGTGAGACTACCGCTTAAAAGCTCACTGAATCAGTGACATACAGAGCATCGTGGACGAGTTCGCGGAGCGCAAGGCTCGTCGTATGCCCTTCAAATAATGCGCGCAGTAGGCTATTGATGTTTTATTATGACCAGTGTTGGGCACGTTACTTTCAAAAAGTAATTAGTTATAGTTACTAGTTACTTTTCCCAAAAAGTAACTGAGTTAGTAACGGAGTTACTTTGTCATAAAAGTAACTAATTACCAGGGAAAGTAATTATTCCGTTACATTTTGTTCCCCCCCCCCAAAAAAAAATCAAATTCAATTAGTGTAATCATAATAAAAGTGAATGTTAAATGTGTTTAATGACTGAAATGGACACTTAACAGAACCAGTTAGTAACATTATCTACACTATATTAATATTTTTGTGGGACAATGTGAGATAAGACATCTATCAAATGTAATATATTTTTGCAGTTATTAAAATTATGTTACTAATTACTGGCCACTGACGAGGACAAACGCTTTGAGAACAGCTTTAATAAAGTAACGCATAGTATTTTATTGTAAGTAACGGGAACGGCGTTATAACGATGTAAAAAGTAATTAGTTAGATTACTCGTTACTAAAAAAAGTAACGCCGTTAGTAATGCCGTTTATTCTAACGCCGTTATTCCCATCACTGATTATGACCCATGTACAGTATGTCACCTAATGTTTTTTTGTTTCTGAGTTACATGTTCGTTTGAAGGACTTAATGTACAAAATAACATAGTTGCACCCCGTAGTGTTGAAATTGGTAAACACAGTGCATTCAGTGAGGTTTGCACCGCCCTCCTTTTATTTCTGACTCTTCCTGTCACCGTTGCAACCTCTGAGCGCTCATTCGTATGCCCTTCAAATAATGTGCGCAGTATAGGCTATTGATGTTTTATTATGAGCCATGTACAGTATCCTAATGTTTTTTGTTTCTGAGTTACATGTTCGTTTGAAGGACTTGATGTACTAAATAACATAGTTGCACCCGGTAGTGTTGAAATTGGTAAACACCGCAGTTGCGGACATTTTGTAGCCTAAAATGATGTTATGATAAGCTTTAATAAAGGGCCCGGTCATTTGCCCCGCCCCCGGCCCGGCTCTGACTTGTTCCGCCACTGTCACTGATGTCACTGTTTGCGCTGCTTAACGACATCACCTGACGTCCACCCACTTTCGCTAACTCCACCCAATGTGTCCACCCACTTCCAGCCGGCACGGTTCAGCGCGGTTGTAGTTGAAATGCAACTCCAACAGCCCCGCTCAGCTCGACTCAGCACGGCACGGCTCAGCCGCGTTTGTAGTGGAAAAGCGGCATATGAGGTCAGTACGACCAGGCAGGGGCGAGAACACGTCCAAAAACTCGGTCTGCAACTGGGCGACCTCCGCGAGTTGGGTCGGGGAGAGGTGGTCTCCACAGGGGACCGGAGGGGTACGTGATGCCAATGCCCCTTTTTGAACCTCCGGCCCCAGCTCCGCCTTCTCCAGAACCAACGACACCAACGCCACGGGGACCTCCTCATTCCAGAGTTTAAGCAGATTGAGGTGGTAAATCTGTAGCGCCCCACCCCTGTCCGTTCGCCTTACCTCGTAGTCGACGTCCCCGACTCGCCGTGTGACCTCAAAGGGTCCTTGCCACTTGGCGACCAATTTGGAGCTCGATGTGGGCAACAGTACGAGTACTTTATCTCCCGGTGCAAACTCTCTAAGGCACGTACCCTTGTTGTACAGGCGGGCTTGCCGTTCTTGGGCCTGCCACAAATTCTCCTGGGTTAGGTGGGTGAGGGTGTGGAGTTTTGCGCGCAGGTCCATAATGTATTGAATTTCGTTTTTGCTTTGTGAAGGTCCCTCCTCCCAATTTTCCCGCAGCACATCTAGAATGCCGCGCGGCTTACGCCCATATAATAATTCGAACGGGGAGAACCCCGTGGAGGCTTGGGGGACCTCTTGCACTGAAAACAGCAAGGGCTCGAGCCACTTATCCCAATTACGTCCGTCCTCACTTGCGAAATTTTTAATTATATTCTTGAGGGTGCAGTTGAACTGTTCAATTAAACCGTCCGTTTGTGGGTGATACATGCTGGTGCGGATCGGCTTAATACCCAATAACCCATACAGTTCGTTCAGTGTTCGTGACATAAACGAGGTGCCTTGATCAGTCAGAATCTCTTTCAGGATTCCAACTCGGGAGATGACGCGGAAGAGTGCCTCCGCAATACTGCGTGCTGAGATATTGCACAGAGGCACGGCTTCTGGGTATCGCGTTGCATAGTCCACCAGGACTAATATAAAGCAGTACCCTCGTGTTGACCGATCTAATGGCCCGACGAGATCCATCCCAATTCTTTCGAACGGGGTCTCGATTAATGGTAGAGGGCGCAAAGGTGCTTTTGGAATGGCCGCTGGATTTACTAAGTGGCATTCGCGGCACGCCGTACACCACCTACGGACATCGCCGCGAATCCCCGGCCAATAGAATCGGGTCATTATTCGGGCTAGTGTTTTATCCTGCCCTAGATGTCCAGCCATGGGATTAAAGTGAGCCGCCTGGAATACCAATTCCCGGTGGCTCTTCGGAATTAAAAGCTGCATGACTCGCTCTTTAGTTTAAGTGTCCTGCGTCACTCGGTATAACCTATCCTTCATAATCGCGAAGTAGGGGAAGGATGGGGTGGCGTTCGACTGGAGCGTTTGACCATCGATTACTCTCACTTGGTCAAACGCATGCCGCAGAGTCTTGTCTCACGACTGTTCTAATGGGAAATCCGCGAGGGATTCCCCAACAGAAAGAGGAGGGGCCGGCGGCTCCTCACTCTGGCACGGAGATGACGTAGATGGCTCTGTGACAGCTGCTCCCGCCAAAGCGACACCGGGACCTCCCCCTGTTAAATGGCAGGACCCACTCTTTACCAAGTGTGTCATTAAATCCCGAAATCCCGGCCAATCCGTCCCCAAAATTAAAGAGTGGGTAAGGAGAGGATTAACCGCCGCCTTCACTACAAATTTTTCCCCTCGGAAAAAAATGTGGACCGACACCAAAGGGTAGCTGTGAATGTCCCCGTGCACACACAACACCTTCAACCCCTGTGCTCCCCCCAATGCCTCGTTTTGCACCAGGCTTTGGTGAATTGAGGTCTGATTACAACCAGAATCCACCAACGCCCGATATGTATCCCCTTGAATACTCACCGGTATGCGATACGCTCCGGCCCAATCAAGGGCGGCTCCTGGCGCATCGGGGAGCCGAACCACCGCGCCCACCTCCATGACCGTGCACTGTTGTTGGAGGTGGCCCGGATCCCCGCAGCGCCAGCAAACTGGCCCGGGCTTCTTCTCCACACCGGTGTTCTGGGGCTCACTCACCTGAGGGGGGGGAAGAGACAGACACAGAAGGGAGAAACGGGAGGGCACCGCGGGTGCGGCGGGCCGGCACCGGTGGCGCCGGCCCCCGCCTCCGCGGTGGGGGAATGGGGCGAGGACGAGACACAGGAGGAGAGAGAGAGAGAGAGAGAGAGAGAGAGAGAGAGAGAGAGAAAAGGAGAGGAGAGAAGAGGCTGTCTGCTGTCCTGCCGTCAGGACAGCCACCATATGGTCCTCTGCCAGCTCGACTGCCTGATCCAGCAACACCGGGCGGTGGCACTGGACCCACTCCACGGTTCCTGCTGGCAAGCGTGTGATGAATTGCTCCAGCACCACCTGGTCGATGATCCCCTCGGCGTCGCGGTTGTCGGCCCTCAACCACCGCCAGCAGGCGTCCCGGAGTTGCTGGCCAAACGCGAATGGCCGGCCAACTTCCTCCAAGTGCAAAACGCGGAAGCGCTGACGCTGCTGTTCAGGGTTGCGCCCCACACGCTGGAAGATGGCCCGGCGAAGGTCCACGTAGGCCAGCCGGCGGTCGGCGGGGAGCTGTAGCGCGGCCAGCTGTGCCTCTCCCGTTAGCAGCTCCATCGGCCACTCCGAGGTCACCGCGACTTGCTCGAAGAGCGTGATGAATGCCTCGGGGTCGTCCTGCGGGCCCATCTTTGTTAGGGTGAAGGGGGATGGGCCCGCGGTGGGAGCGTTGGTGGACCCCGCCGATGCGAGGAGGTGCCGGAACGCCTGTCGATCTTCTTGTTGGGCCAACACCAGGGCCTCGAACTGCTGTTCTTGCTCCTTTCGGAGGGTGAGTAGCGCCTGGTGCTGGCTTTGCTGGGCCGTGGCAAGGGCGTGGACCAGTTCGGCGAACGGGGAGGACTCCATGGGGCTGTTAGGCTGCTGTGCTCCGTCCCGGGTTTCGGCACCACTGTAACAGTTCTAAGGAAGGGTGGAGCACAGAGGATGGCAGGACAGAGATCAGGTTTGCAGAATACGGCTTTTTATTGCCACACTTTTCAGTGAAACATTCGTGATTTAACACAGACACACACACAACCGGCATCTGGTTCGGGGAAGAGCTCCTCTGCTCTCTCTCCTTATATAGGGCGTGGTCACTGGGAAGACACACAAACACAGGTTAATTGACATCAGGTGTAGTGATTCTGCCACTTACCTTCCCTGACTCTGCCCTCCTGTCACAGACCGGCGCTTGACCATGCCCCCGCTGCCACACAGGGTTACAAGGATAAAGCCACTGCTCTCCAAAAAGAACATTGCTGCTCGTCTGCAGTTTGCTAAAGATCACGTGGACAAGCCAATAGGCTATTGGAAAAATGTTTTGTGGATGGATGAGACCAAAATAGAACATTTTGGTTTAAATGAGAAGTATTATGTTTGGAGAAAGGAAAACACTGCATTCCAGCATAAGAACCTTTTCCCATCTGTGAAACATGGTGGTGATAGTATCATGGTTTGGGCCTGTTTTGCTGCATCTGGGCCAGGACGGCTTGCCATCATTGATGGAACAATAAATTCTGAATTATACCAGTGAACTCTAAAGGAAAATGTCACGACATCTGTCCATGAACTGAATCTCAAGAGAAGGTGGGTCATGTAGCAAGACAACAACCCTAAGCACACAAGTCGTTCTACCAAAGAATGGTTAAAGAAGAATAAAGTTAATGTTTTGGAATGGCCAAGTCAAAGTCCTGACCTTAATCCAATCGAAATGTTGTGGAAGGACCTGAAGCGAGCAGTTCATGTGAAGAAACCTACCAACATCCCAGAGTTGAAGCTGTTCTGTCCAGAGGAACAGGCTAAAATTCCTCCAAGCTGGTGTGTAGGACTGATCAACAGTTACCAGAAACATTTAGTTGC
Organism: Neoarius graeffei; assembly: GCF_027579695.1. Lineage (NCBI taxonomy): Eukaryota > Metazoa > Chordata > Actinopteri > Siluriformes > Ariidae > Neoarius > Neoarius graeffei. The sequence goes on along the minus strand of NC_083596.1, from coordinate 27,496,434 downwards.
AGTTATTGCTGCACAAGGGGACCACACCAGATACTGAAAGCAAAGGTTCACATACTTTTGCCACTCACAGATATGTAATATTGGATCATTTTCCTCAATAAATGAATGACCAAGTATATTTTTGTCTCATTTGTTTAACTGGGTTCTCTTTATCTACTTTTTGGACTTGTGTGAAAATCTAATGATGTTTTAGGTCATATTTATGCAGAAATATAGAAAATTCTAAAGGGTTCACAAACTTTCAAGCACCACTATACTACCCCCATTTCAAGAAAAGTTGGGATATTCTCCAAAATGCAATAAAAACAAAAATCTTTGATTTGTAATTCATGAGTACCTTTATTTAATTGACAAAAGTACAATAGTTTTACTAACTGCCAGTAAACACAGGTTGGAGTGGAGACCGATCTATGTGCAGGAAGAATTTTATTTAAAAGCTTACAGGCAAACAATCCAAAATGGCAGGCAGAATCATTATCAATAAACAGGCAACAAGGTTACACGAGGCACAAACAGACTAAACTGGGCAAGACAAGCTAAGAATCCAAACAGATACAAAATGTGGGTTGAGAACCAGGGAGACAATTACAGTATATAACACAGCTCAGTAGTGGTGATAAACAATGCAATATTTTGCACCGTCTAGGTGTTGGCAACATCCTTTTATGCGCGCGCTGATTGCGCTTAATTCAGGGCAGGTGTTTGTCATTAGAGGCACACACTGCTCAGTGTGTGAGTGAAAGTTCGGTGTGAGCGTCAATGCACCTGGATGTGACACTGACCAAATTTTGTTACTTGAATATTCTATAAACTTTTCAGTCTTATTTTTCCTCTGTCCCAATTTTTTTTGAGTGTCTTGCAGGCATCAAATTCTAACTTTGTTTATATTTACAAAATAATTATATTGGTCACTAAAACTATTGAAAATCTTTTGTTTGTACTTTTGTCAGTTAAATGAAGGTTCACGTGAATTAACAAAATCACAGATTTTTACTGCATTTTTGGAAAATATTTCAACTTTTTGTAAATATAAACAAAATTAGACTTTGATGTCTGCAACACACTAAAAAAGGTTTTGGACAGAGGTATTATTACCATTGTATTACATCACCTTTCCTTTTAATAACACTTTTTAATCATATAGGACCTGAGGATACTAATTGTTGCATTTTTGCAATTGGAATTTTTGTCCATTCTTGCTTGATACAAGGCCCTGTGATAACCTGGCGACTTGTCCAGGGTGTACCCCGCCTCTCGCCCATAGTCAGCTGGGAAAGGCTCCAGCTTTCCTGCAACCCTGTAGAACAGGATAAGCGGCTACAGATAATGGATGGATGGATGCTTGATAGAAGATTGCAGCTGCTCAACAGTCCGTGGTCACCGTTGTCTGACTCCCCTCTTCATGATGCACCATACATTCTCAATAGGAGACAGATCTGGACTGGCAGCAGGCCAGCCAAGTACACACACTCTGTGTCTATGAAGCTACACTGTTGTAGCCCATGCAGGATGAGGCTTGGCATTGTCCTGCTGAAATAAGCATGGACTTCCTGGGAAGAGCTGCTGCCTTGATGACTATGTCTCACTAAAATCACAATATATGCCCCAACATATCAATGGTACCTTCACACACATATTGTGGGCACTGATGCACTCCATACCATCACAAATACTTTTGCACCCAGGCCTTTCAATTACATGAAACCTGCGACGGATAATCTCGTAGGCGCCCAAATTAAAAAGGCGCCCAAAATATGCTACCAAAAGTTAAAAAAAAAACCGAAATGTTGATTAAATAAACTTGGCTGCATAAAACCCAATGTCTTGACTTTATTCTTTAAAAACAATGGAATTAGCAAGAATTGGCATGTATTTCTTGTAATTGACGCGAAATCCGCACCATTCCCATGTTGTTCTGGGTTCATCGAACTAGCCGCTGAGCACGAATTCTCCATCAACGGCGATCAGCACACCATGATTTCGTGGAGGAGCGAGACTCGCATACCAATGACCAGAGCGGGATTTCCACATTAGGTAAATCATCTTTCTTCTTCTTTCATGGCAGTTGGCAAACAGCTTTTAGGTGCATTACTGCCACCTTCTGGACTGTGAACCAGAAATGTTTACTACCCTATTGTGCTAAATTCTCCTAATAATTCCTGTATCATTTACAAACCTAAAAATAGCCCTATATCCCACATTATCTGACCTCAACTACAACATCTCTCTGATACCTAGTGTCATATGATTTAAATCAGGTAAAAGACTGAATAAAAGAGAGATATTCAGGACACAACTATGTGTATTTAAGATACAGCTTGCATCTTAAATACACACAGTTAAGTAAGTGTGGGTGGAATCAGTGACTTGGAGCTTGGTCCTCTTATTGATGATAGTCTTAGACACTGGCCTTTCATTTAAACTAAGATCTTTTACCTGACTACATACTGTGAATTGCACTGCCAATTCTTGTGATGGGACTGAAAAAACTTGTGTCACAGGTCTGCTAGAGGCATGTCTCTTTGATGGCAACAGTGCATAATTTGCTTTTTCATTCACAGGCTGCCTTCCTCCAGGCTCTCCTCAGGCCCCAACACATCTTTTAAATACTAACTGTATTCTAATTATTTTTGTCATGTACATCAAGAGGGATTAATGATGTAGACATTTTGCAATAAAGGTTAAAAATAACATTCATAGATTTATTTATTTATTCATAACTTTGTAGCTAAAAAAGTAGCAGCAAGTTTAAACACAGAGCACTGGGAAAACAGCACTTTGTGCGTGCAGAAAAGCCCAAATTACCCTGTATCACAATGGAAAAAGCCAAAATTCAGAAATACAGGGTGTAGCCCAAATTATGTACAGTGGTGCTTGAAAGTTTGTGAACCCTTTAGAATTTTCTATATTTCTGCATAAATATGACCTAAAATATCATCAGATTTTCACAAAAGTCCTGAAAGTATAGAAACCAGTTAAATAAATGAGACAAAAATATTATACTTGGTCATTTATTTATTGAGGAAAATGATCCAATATTACATATCTGTGAGTGGCAAAAGTATGTGAACATTGGCTTTCAGTATCTGGTGTGACCCTCTTGTGCAGCAATAACTGCAACTAAATGTTTTTGGTAACTGTTGATCAGTCCTGCACACCGGCTTGGAGGAATTTTAGCCTATTTCTCTGTACAGAACAGCTTTAACTCTGGGATGTTGGTAGGTTTCCTCACATGAACTGCTTGCTTCAGGTCCTTCCACAACATTTCGATTGGATTAAGGTCAGGACTTTGACTTGGCCATTCCAAAACATTAAGTTTTGGAAAAAAGTTCTATTTTAGTCTCATCTGTCCACAAAACATTTTTCCAATAGCCTTCTGGCTTGTCCACATGATCTTTAGCAAACTGCAGATGAGCAGCAATGTTCTTTTTGGAGAGCAGTGGCTTTCTCCTTGCAACCCTGCCATGCACACCATTGTTGTTCAGTGTTCTGATGGTGGACTCATGAACATTAACATTAGCCAATGTGAGAGAGGCCTTCAGGCCCTGTCCACACGGCAACGGATTCAGGTGACTCCGATACAATTGCTTATCGTTTAGGCCTGGCGTCCACACGGCACCGGCGTTTTGGGTGCCCAAAACGCAATCTTTTTGAGAACGGGTTCCAGAGTGGAAAGATCTGGCAATGTTGCCATTGTGAAGTCGTCTGGATGAGTAGAACGGATTTGTTTATGATGACGTCACAACCACATGACTGTGAGTGCTTCACGCCGGGTAGAAGTGTAACGAACTCGATGCGAGTTGTCAACAAATCCTATAACTTGGTTCATGAAACGCGCTTACAAAATATTTTCACTGTGAATATTTATTGTGTAATGGTGCAAAGTGAGAGAGAGAGACTCTGCCCTTAGGGCAGAGTCAATCCCGCCAGCAAAAATGGGGAAAAAAAAAGGAGCGATCTTCCCTCTTCAGATGTGGGTTTAAGTCCTACAATACATTCCTCAAAAAGGGCGTAGAAGAAATTAATCCATCAACGTGTATCATTCAATTTATTCCGGACCATTAAAGACGCCGCCTTCCGCGTAGAATCATATGTCATCCTCGTCGCCATATTGGATAGGTCAAAGCGGAGAATAAAGATTCATGTGCTGCGTTTAACTGTACCAACAGGTTTACCATCCAAACGAGATCATATGGGATTACCTTTCACAGGTGAGAAACAACAAATTAATCCATCAACGTGTATCATTCAATTTATTCCGGACCATTAAAGACGCCGCCTTCCGCGTAGAATCATGTCATCCTCGCCGCCATTTTGGAGAGGTCAAAGCGGAGAATAAAGATTAGCTGCGTTTAACTGTACCAACAGGTTTGCCGTCCAAACGAGATCACATGGGATTACCTTTCACAGGTGAGACTGGAAAAATACTTTTCATTGTATTTGGTCATTATAAGGTAATTTTACAAACAGATTTTCCTGACTTTGTGGCTAATATGAAGTCTCGCGCATAATAGTTTATGCGCATGCGTCCTTACTTCTTCTATTGTTCTGGTGTCTCCGAAGGGACCGTCTTACAGCGCCCCTAGAGGTGTGGCATGTGTATTGCATCGTTTTCAGCAAGCGTTGCGTTGCCATATGGACCTGATATTTTACTGATTGTTGCCCATTTGGACACGATATATTTTTAAATAACATCTCGTTGCCGTTGTCGTGTGGATGTAGCCTCAGTTTCTTAGAAGTTACCCTGAGGTCCTTTGTGACCTCACAGACATGCCTTGCTCTTGGAGTGATCTTTGTTGGTCGATCACTCCTGGGGAGGGTAACAATGGTCTTGAATTTCCTCCATTTGTACACAATCTGTCTGACTGTGGATTGGTGGAGTCCAAACTCTTTACAGATGGTTTTGTAACCTTTTCCAGCCTGATGAGCATCAACAAGGTTTTTTCTGAGGTCCTCAGAAATCTCCTTTGTTCGTGCCATGATACACTTCCACAAACGTGTTGTGAAGATCAGACTTTGATAGATCCCTGTTCATTAAATAAAACAGGGTGCCCACTCACACCTGATTGTCATCCCATTGATTGAAAACACCTGACTCTAATTTCACCTTCACATTAACTGCTAATCCTAGAGGTTCACATACTTTTGCCACTCACAGATATGCAATATTGGATCATGTTTCTCATTAAATAAATGACCAAGTATAATATTTTTTGTCTCATTTGTTTAACTGGGTTCTCTTTATGAGCAATTCCAGCATTATGGACGTGACACTTGAACTCAAAATGGCAACAAATGACCCAGTGCATGTTTTATTGTCTCCCAGTATTTAAACAGGTGTTGCATATTTTAAGGCTGTACCATACTGGAGAAGTGATAGAACAAGAACAATTCCCATAGTACATCTAGGGCATGCCAGAAAATGCCAATAAAAGATGCGTTATGGATGTGACAGAAAAAGTATCACTTTTCTTGGGTGACTGTGCATTTTTATCAAACTCTGTGAAATTGTAAACTTAAAGGCGTCACGCAGTGGCGATAAAAGTCGCATTATTCTGCACCAGAATGCTTTCGAGATTCGAAATAAATTGACTGTCGATTTTTCAAAAGCTTCCTGCGGTTGTAATCGGTCCTTATTTGATCATGCCCATCACTTGAAATTTTCCGCGTTCGCAGCGCCCCCTCTCGGTCAATGGAACAGCTGCGTGACGTCATACCAGTAACCACTCGGTGCAGTTGCAATGACGGACACACCAGAAAATAGAAGCGATGCTGAGGAAATTAGCTTTGATTTTACCGATACAGAAGAAGAAAATGGCCCACAAGTAGAGATTTTGACAGCTGAATGTCCTGGTGGTATCCAGGCTTACAGATTTGAACCTGAGCGCTCATCTTCAGAAGAAAATGAGGACAGTTCTGACGACGACAGAAACGAAGACGAGAATGAAGACCGGCGACTTGAAGACTTGTTTTGGTTGGTTTCTCTGACTAAATCACTACTTGTGTGTATTTTTAAAGACCATTTCACTTGAATTAGAATGCTGTGTGATTTAATCTATGATTTATGTGTAATACTGATAGCTGTAGGGGGTGAAAGTATAGCTAGAAAGATTGAATTCTAGCAACTTGACAGCTTGCGATCTCGCGAAATGCAGTGGGCCTTCTGATACAGTAGACCCCTTGATATTCCAGTTTTCATCATTTTCCTTTTATTGCGGTTGATTTTAACTTGATATTCAGTATGTTATAGGCTGGGAGTATTGAGCTTTGTATTGTATTGTTTAGTAAACGTACAATCGTCAGTAATAAGTGATAATTATTAGTTAAAGGCAGCTCTGTGGCATAAATCTTTCAATTAATCTTCTGTCATCCATTTGCTAAAATTATGTGCCACGTGTTATCAAGACAACACTTCATGTGACAAAGAAAGATATGACAAATACATAAATGTATGAAAATCATTTTGTACAATTAATGATTGATACATAGAAACATTTAAAACATGTGTGTGGCAGCGGGGGCGTGGTCAAGCGCCGGTCTGTGACAGGAGGGCGGAGCCAGGGAAGGTGAGTGGCAGAAATCACTACACCTGACGGTAATTAACCTGTGTTTTGTGTGTTTTCCCAGTCACCGCGCCCTATTTAAGGAGGCAGAGCAGAGAAGAGCTCATCCCGGGACAAGAACACAGTGTGTGTTTCGCTATCAGATTAAAACTGGCGGTTATACTGAAAAGTCTGGCAATAAAAAGCCTATTTGCATCTGAAGCGTTGTCCTGCCGTCCTCTGTGCTCCACCCACACTTCAGAGAGTTCTGCAGTGGTGCCAAAACCTGGGACAAGGTGGAGCACCAACCTCGCAGCCCCATGGAATCCTCCCCATTCGCGGACCTGGTCCACGCCCTCGCCACGGCTCAGCAAAGCCAGCACCAGGCGCTCGTCACGCTCCGAAAGGAACAAGAGCGGCGCTTCGAAGCCCTGGTGCTGGCCCAGCAGGAAGCTCGTGAGGCGTTCCGTCATCTCCTCGTGTCGGCGGGGTCCACCAGCGCCGCGGGCCCGTCTCCCCTCACCGTGACCAAGATGGGCCCGCAGGACGACCCCGAGGCGTTTCTCACATTGTTCGAGCAGGTCGCCGAAGCCTCGGGGTGGCAGATGGAGCAGCGCGGCGCACCTCCTCCCCCTCCTGACGGGAGAGGCGCAGCTGGCTGCGCTATAACTCCCCGCCGGCTGGCCTACGCGGACCTTCGCCGGGCCGTCCTCCAGCGCGCGGAAGCGCTGGCGCTGTTGTTCTGGCGTGCGCCCCACGTGCTGGAGGACAGCCCGGCGAAGGTCCGCGTAGGCCAGCCGGCGGGGAGTTATAGCGCGGCCAGCTGCGCCTCTCCCGTCAGGAGGGGGAGGAGGCGCGCTGCGCGCTGCTCCATCTGCCACCCTGAGGCTTCGGCGACCTGCTCGAACAATGTGAGAAACGCCTCGGGGTCGTCCTGCGGGCCCATCTTGGTCACGGTGAGGGGAGACGGGCCCGCGGCCGGGGCGCTGGTGGACCCCGCCGACGCGAGGAGATGCCGGAACGCCTCGTGATTTTCCTGCTGGGCCAGCACCAGGGCTTCAAAGCGCCGCTCTTGCTCCTTTCGGAGCGTGACGAGCACCTGGTGCTGGCTTTACTGAGCCGTGGCGAGGGCGTGGACCAGGTCCGCGAACGGGGAGGATTCCATGGGGCTGCGAGGTTGGTGCTCCACCTTGTCCCGGGTTTTGGCACCACTGTAGAACTCTCTGAAGTGTGGGTGGAGTACAGAAGACGGCAGGACAATGCTTCAGATGCAAATAGGCTTTTTATTGCCAGACTTTTCAGTATAACCGCCAGTTTTAATCTGATAGCGAAACACACTGTGTTCTTGTCCCGGGATGAGCTCTTCTCTGCTCTGCCTCCTTAAATAGGGCGCGGTTACTGGGAAAACACACAAAACACAGGTTAATTACCGTCAGGTGTAATGATTCTACCACTCACCTTCCCTGGCTCCGCCCTCCTGTCACAGACCGGCGCTTGACCACGCCCCCGCTGCCACAATGTGTTTTTAAAAAAATAATTTTTTTCTATCAATACCTAGCCATGACCTTGAAATCAGATCCATTGCTAACAACAGTCACAAATAGTGTTCAGTGTTCGTTGTTACAGCCAAACACAATACACCGATTAGGCATTTTGTATCACAGAATATTAATATATCATTTCATAGTGTTTTGAGTGTTCAAAACTATCCACAAACTGAATAAATCCACAAAATCCGCAATGTAAACAACTCTGGTAAACGCACGCTATAGAGAAAACATGGGGACAGGCCAGCATCACCCAAGGAAGGTTACTGGTATGACGTCACACATAAGTTGACCTAGTTAACGGCTGGCTGCCTAAATTTGGCTGTGCGCGTCAACTTTAAATGCTTGTAGCGGGCGCATCGTGACACTGAGATCGCGGGAAACCGAGGGGCTTGAATAACCCACCAAACCCGACATTTTGACACATTATATAGCCTGATTGCTGAAATTACCGCACGACGCCTTTAATGTCGAAATGGAGATATCCATTTGATAGAGGGGTGCAAGGTGAATATTAAAAAATCTTTGTTTAAAATATTTTGTATTTCATGCAGAGTTTCGGAAGGAAAAGTCAGCGTTATGGATGTGACGAAATTCCATTATGGATGTGACGCGTCTGAAATAGACATGGCATATGTTTAGAAAATCAGCAATTTAACCACCATAACCCTTTGAAAAACTCTCTAAATATCAGATAAAACTATCAAAGTTCTTAAATAATATTTAGGATGGCTATTGTTTTGCTGTTTTGTGGATTTTAGCATACATTTCTGTGGCTTGTGGCAATAATATAGAATTGTACATGATCAAAGTTGATTTTAGCTTGGGGTTTACATTATAAGAAAGAAAGACTGACAGTGACATATTAGGTTGGTTACAAATTGGTTCAACTTATTCACATCTGTAAAATACAGGCCTAGGTGATATCTCTGGGAGTGGTTTTGATGTATTACATGTTGCTTTATTTTTGCATGGTGAGGTTGACATTTACATGGAATTGCCCTTATCTACTTTTAGGACATGCGTGAAAATCTGATGATGTTTTAGGTCATATTTATGCAGAAATATAGAAAATTCTAAAGGGTTCACAAACTTTCAAGTACCACTGTAACTGAAAGGCCTGGAACCTTTCTCAAATAACAAACAGGATGGTTGTGTGCACCAGAGATGGGACCAAGTCACACATGTGCAAGTCTCAAGTAAGTCTCAAGTCTTAACCTTCAAGTCCCAAGTAAGTCCCAAGTCTTTTTTGTCTTGGGCAAGTCAAGTCAAGTCACAGGCTACGTCAAGTCAAGTCAAGTCCTATAATAAGTCAAGTCCAAGTCAAGTCACCTTAGGCATATTGGCATAATTTTAGCAGCAGAATATGAATTTAATACATTGAAAAGGCAATACATAAGTAAATGTCAGTAAACATCCCTGGCACATGTGCCCAACCTGTTAAATATTTGTATTTTAAATACTCATGTTCTGTAAAATACATCATGGAATAAAACAGTAATAATGTCACAAAGTTATTTACTGATGGCAAAATTGATTGCAAGATTGAAAGCCAACTAAGTTTCTCACATTGTCATCAGCCAACAAGAAAAATAAACAGAGAATTGGCATTCTGTTATGTGCGTAGTTAAAAGAGGGTAGGACGACGCCTTGGGTTAACAGGGGCATGAGCTCCTCCAATCTCTAATCACGTCAGATGAGATGATTATTATTAATAAGATACACGTGGAGAAACCTGAAGTGACTTCGATGTATGTTTGCGCCAGTAAAAAACAAAACAAAACCAAAGGATAGAGAAATGTGTCAGACATAATTTAGGTCTCAAAAAGAAGACCTGTTCGCTCGTGCAAAAGTGACATCATCTTACCCCATATGACAAGCTACAGAGGTGTGTGCAAAAGCGCTCTCTCGCTCTCTCCTCTCCGAGGCTGCCTCAGCCTGTGCGGAGCGGGGACATACGACTTTGGCGCGGGAGTCTTGGTTCCCGCTATAATAGATTGTTCCGAAAATAAATGTTAAATGAAATATGCATCCCGCGCATTCCTTTCCACAGGAACTTTGCTCACAATGTTTCGGTCGTGGCTAACGTACTGTCCTCCTTACCACAAGTGCAACGTTTCGGGAACAATACGGAAAGGACAGTGCGCGGGATTCATCTTTCCTTGAACAATTACCCAGAGACTTTTTAAATTACCTCACTGGGAAATATCCAATGCACCTGTTCAGTTACAGAGTTGTGCTCTCTAAATTGTAGTCATTCAAACCATTGTTTTGGCGGCCTGGTAGCCTGATATACTAAATGTAAATTCATGGTTTGGATGACTGCACAACTTATTTTCGTAACACTGTGTTACAGCGGGAACCGAGACTCCCGTGCACAGTCAGACTATTTTGCAGAGTTTAGTATTGCTGCTAGCCTGTATTCAAACAACGAGTGGCATGCCGGTGAATCTAAATCGTGGCGCTTTTTTCAATAGTGCATGATAGGCAGTGGGACGGAGTTTTCTTTTCTTTTTTGATCGGGTAGTGTGACGAAAAAAATGTGCAGGTTGCTGCACTGCTATTTCAAACGGCTATGATAAACTCCCCTGCCTCTATGCCCTATGGACAGTCTGGCTAATGTACACGAACACACTTACACGAATTTGTACTGCTCATGAACGTGTACATGTTCACAAGCTGACCATTAGCTTAACCCTGAAACAGAACAACAGGGTAGGAAGCTGCTTATGTTATTCAGCATCACGACTGCAAAGTGCACAATCAACTTACTACTACTGATATACAATATCATTAAACTTGACGTAACTACATTGCTTACCAGCATTCACATAAGAATTTCACAATAATAAGCTGAATCCCACAGTAAATTTGGCAGAGTTGGATTAACTCTTATAGAGTTAATTTTAACTCTGTCTGGATAACATATGGTCCCACTCCACAGGGTGTCACTTTAACTCTGCGACCAGAATAAAATTTTCAGAGTAACTTTAACACCATATAGAGTTAAAATTTAACTCTGGTTAACACCAGAGAGAGTTGATGAAAATTAACTCTTAGGGGGGAAACAACTCTTTCCAGAGTAAATTTGAATTTACTCTTATTAGTGTCAACTCATTTAATGTATTGTTTATCTCATCTCATCTCATTATCTCTAGCCGCTTTATCCTTCTACAGGGTCGCAGGCAAGCTGGAGCCCATCCCAGCTGACTATGGGCGAAAGGCGGGGTACACCCTGGACAAGTCGCCAGGTCATCGCAGGGCTGACACATAGACACACACAACCATTCACACTCACACCTACGGTCAATTTAGAGTCACCAGTTAACCTAACCTGCATGTCTTTGGACTGTGGGGGAAACCGGAGCACCCGGAGGAAACCCACGCGGACACGGGGAGAACATGCAAACTCCACACAGAAAGGCCCTCGCCGGCCCCGGGGCTCGAACCCAGGACCTTCTTGCTGTGAGGCGACAGCGCTAACCACTACACCACCGTGCCGCCCTGTATTGTTTATATAAAGTTTAATTTTTACTTTTGTTCCATGTAAATACATTTCATGCAAACTCCACACAGAAAGGCCCTCACCGGCCACGGTGCTCGAACCCGGACCTTCTTGCTGTGAGGCGACAGCGCTAACCACTACACCACCGTGCCACCTGGGAAAATAATCTCATCTCATCTCATTTCATTATCTCTAGCTGCTTTATCCTGTTCTACAGGGTCGCAGGCAAGCTGGAGCCTATCCCAGCTGACTACGGGCGAAAGGCGGGGTACACCCTGGACAAGTCGCCAGGTCATCACAGGGCTGACACATAGACACAGACAACCATTCACACTCACATTCACACCTACGGTCAATTTAGAGTCACCAGTTAACCTAACCTGCATGTCTTTGGACTGTGGGGGAAACCGGAGCACCCGGAGGAAACCCACACGGACACGGGGAGAACATGCAAACTCCGCACAGAAAGGCCCTCGCCGGCCACGGGGCTCGAACCCGGACCTTCTTGCTGTGAGGCGACAGCGCTAACCACTACACCACCGTGCCGCCGGGAAAATAATAATAATAATAATAATAATAATAATAATCGGGGTGGGACTAATTTAACTCTCATGATTTTAACTCTGTAATTTAACAAAGGCGCAGGAGTAACTGTTACTCCAGCTGTAGTTGATTTAACTCTATTAGAGTAAATAACACTTAACACTGCCATTTTAATTCTTGCAATTTTACTGTGTAGCTACATCTGCAACGGCTAAAATCCTCCTACCGCTCACGCTCGTGGCTAACATTGGCTAATGAGGAGTTTAGCTGCTATCACCAAATAACAACACATGAATAAACTTACTGGGCAGAATGGATCTTCAAATGCCGGACGAAATTGGAGGTCGTGGTCTGGCTGTCAGAAATCGTCACGTTGCAAATCTTGCACTGCGCCGTTCGTCGTTTACCTTCTAGGCAGTAGCCCTTGAAGCCGAAAGTGATTACTCTTGGGATGGCTGATGATATGATGTGAAATCTGTGAACACATCGTGGCATGGGGCGTGGTATATAGCCCACGCAGAGAGCGTGCCTGATGGACAGGGCGGTGACAACGCAACGGCAGTGCAATCAAAATTACTGAAGTATGTGCATATTACATTTTATTTTCACAATAAAAACACGATGGAAATAACACTCAAGTCACTCAAGTCATCGTGTGTCAAGTCAAGTCAAGTCAAGTCCCGAGTCTTAAACTTCCAAGTCCGAGTCAAGTCTCAAGTATTTTCATGTTTTGTCAAGTCAAGTCACAAGTCATGAAAACAGTGACTCGAGTCGACTCGAGTCCAAGTCCCCAAGTCTCAAGTCCCCACCTCTGGTGTGCACCTTTCATTGCTGAGAACTCGATGTCTGGTTTTCCAAAAACAAGCTGAAATGTGGACTCATCTAACCACAGCACATGTTTGCACTGTCGTTCGGTCCATCTGAGATGAGTTCAGGCCCAAAGAAACTCGTGGTGTTTCTGCATAGAATTGATTAATGGATTCCTCCTTGCATAATACAGTTTCAGGTTGCATTTTTGGATGCAGCATGGACTGTGTTAAGTGACAATGGTTTTCCAAAGTACTCCCAAGACCATGTGGCTATATTTGTCACATTAGCACGTCAGTTTCTCAGGCAGTGCCACCACCTGAGGGCTCAAAGGTCATGTACATTCAACAGTTGTTTCTGACCTTGTGCTTTAAGCATTGTGATGTCTTTGAATTCCTTGAATCTTTTCACAATATTATGTAATATAGATTTTGAAAGACCTCAAATCTTCCATTGAGAAATGTTCTTTTTGAAATGACTAACAATTCTCTCACAAATTTTGGCACAAAGGAATGAGCCATGACCTATTCTTGCTTGCAAAGACAGAGCCTTTGGTGCATGCTCCATTTATACCCAATCATGTTACGAATTAACCTGCTTATTGTGGAATCTTCCAAAATGATGTTACTCGAATATTCTATAAACTTTTCAGTCTTATTTTCCCTCTGTCCCAACTTTTTTTGAGTGTCTTGCAGGCATCAAATTCTAATCTTTGACTTGTTTATATTTACAAAATACAATTAAGTTGGTCAGTAAAACTATTGAAAATCTTTTCTTTGTACTTTTGTCAGTTAAATGAAGATTACGTGAATTAACAAATCACAGATTTTTACTGCATTTTGGAAAATATCCCAACTTTTCTGGAAATGAGGTGAGTACTTAAGACACACTTGTGTATTGCATGAAGTGTCACACATGTCCTGTGCTTAACAAATATCAAATTTATATGCCTTACGTGTTTGTATTCCTCCAGTGTTATGGTCCCATCATTGTCAGTATCATGCATATTAAACAGGACTGTCAGAGGAGAAAAGGGTGCATAAATTATTAATGTGGTTTGTAGCAGCAGAGCCAAGTGTCCAGTAAATAGTGCACAGTGCCAAGAACCAGAGTACATTTTAAATAACACATTGGTATTTATGCTTGATTCAATTATATTGATACAAAAAAATCTCATCTCATCTCATTATCTCTAGCCGCTTTATCCTTCTACAGGGTCGCAGGCAAGCTGGAGCCTATCCCAGCTGACTACGGGCGAAAGGCGGGGTACACCCTGGACAAGTCGCCAGGTCATCACAGGGCTGACACATAGACACAGACAACCATTCACACTCACATTCACACCTACGGTCAATTTAAAGTCACCAGTTAACCTAACCTGCATGTCTTTGGACTGTGGGGGGAACCGGAGCACCCGGAGGAAACCCACGCGGACACGGGGAGAACATGCAAACTCCACACAGAAAGGCCCTCGCCGGCCCCGGGGCTCAAACCCAGGACCTTCTTGCTGTGAGGCGACAGCGCTAATCACTACACCACCGTGGCGCCCCATACAAAAAAATAATTTCACAATATTTCACATAAAGCCCATAGGGGAGAGAGGGGAGAGGGAAATCCATATTGACTGTCATGTTGTACTGTTACCAAAATCATGTTTATCTGATTTCATTGATTGAATTATTGCATTCTTACAGCGCAGTTTGGTCCTCCTTATCTCTTCTCTCTGCTCCTCTGTCATGTCCACTGATGGAGCTCTGAAGTAAGACATGACAATGAGGAACTCCTCAAAGCCAATTTCTTGAACTGAGCCTTCACCTCTTTTCTGGAAGTTTCTGTTGAGACAAAGCTTATGAGTATGAATGGCTCACAATTATTTAAAAAAAAGTGTTTGACATGATTGTATAGTGATAGTGTTGTGATCAGTTATTTTTGGCAGAAGTTAGCTAAAGTTAGCTATTTTGAAACTCACAAATCAAACAAATACATACCCTTCAGTGCCCTGTCCAAAGTCATGCCCTGAAACACATTTACATTACCCTAGCTAGAAAAAAAATATTTCATGTGAATGCAAGAGGCAGAACGTTCTGAATTGACAGGGAACATGTCTAGCATGGAAGCAGAGACACCTCCACATGCTGATTGGTTGGTTGTTGGTGGTGCAGATCATTTGTTTGTTTTTTCACCTCCCATTTATAGAGCCTGGTGCACCACAGAGGTTGGAGTATCTCTTCTGAGCATATAGTTTATGTTGCTCAAATGTTCTAACTTAAAAAAATAATTCACCCTACCCTGATGTTCACTATTCACATGACAAGCAGCATGAATGGTTAAAAAAAAGTTATATACGCCTCAATGCAGTGAATGGTCCAATAGAAGTTTTAAACTGAGTAAATTTGCCTGGTCTTGAAACAAACCTACACCTTGACTTAGTCATGGACACCATTAATAATTGAATAGCTAACCCACAATTTTACTCATCACTGACCTTCTGTCAAAGAAAGCCGATACAATCTGGGATCGAATTGGGTTGCTTGCTAGGTCTGGAAGTGTATTGAGATCATCTCTCCTTTAAAGAGAAGGCATTTAGTTATGAAAAAGGATCATTCAGGTGTGACATAATGAATTATATACTATCACAATGAATCATATCTTTATGATATATACCATAGAGTATATTATTATACATAGAAGACACTTTTTCGATGCAACAAAAACATGTATTCTATTCCCTTCTAACGGGTTTCATTCATTTGGTTCAATAGCATGCAATATTGTTAGCATATTGCTTATCCTACGTACGTGTATTACATCACTCTACCCAATGGGGAATGAGCGTTGAACATGGTTTATGATATTGCATGGTTGTCAAGACAACATGATATCACACATTGGAGCTGATGTGATTCAATGAGAGAGTTTTCTGCTGTGCATGCACAGACACATTTCTTTGATCCCCAGTGGCGCCTGCAGTAAACTGTCACAGTGAATTAAAAATGCCATAAGATACATATTACATGTAAAACTTCTGCGCTAGCGAGCAACTGTGACAATTTGTAAACAAATCTATAATTGTTCCATCAAATAATAATAATAATAATAATAATAATAATGGCTAGGTTTTTTTTTTGTGGTATATCAGATATATTCCATTCAGCTAGCATGATATTGAACTCATCTTCAACTTGTCATGCTACCTGAATGGAATATATCTGATATACCACTCGATGCCAGCCAATATTACTTAATGATATCATATCATATTTTCTAGTTGAAGGATTGAAATATTTATCAAGATACAAACATTGCAAGAAGGGTAAAACTAGGATTATATCCAGGAGAATGCACTTCTACACCCTACTTAGAATGGCTACTGTGAGAAATGTTTAGGTATAAAGTAAAATGGAAAAGGATTTGTCAATGAGCAAAGTTAGGACAGGGTTGTGTATAACCTACCGTAGCACATCGTCATTGTGGCTTAACTGCTTGAAGCGATTATGAAGGATCTTGATCTGCTCCAGTGAAACTGAAGGAAGAAAGAAACCACACCAGCAGCATTTATCAGTCAGGCTATATTCAGTGGCAGTAAACAAAATCCTAAAGCAGATATATTCTTTAAGCTAAATCCCAAATTGACTATTGATTATAGTAAAATACAATCTGCTCTTTTCTACAGAGCCTCAATCAATATAATAATAGAAAAACACAAAAACAAAAAACAAACAAACAAACAAAAAAAAAAACCCAAGCACTTATTGCTTGTGTACGCAATCCTTTAACCAGCTGTTCTTAAGCATTGTAACTTTCCAGTCAGACAAAAGATCAGCTGGGTCCAGATGGAACAAGTCTCCTTTATAGATCAGGTTAGCTTTAAAAAGCTATTAAATTAAAATCATTGTAGGACAAATGACACACTGAAGCAGCTTACTGCGTATAGTATCAAAAATAACATGAAAAGTCAATGAGCCATTTCCATGTAATGTAAAGTCAGTTCACTGTGCCCCAACTTCAGACTTGTTTTTTTTCAGACTGTCAAGATGGCTGAGCACCCATTTGTCTGTTTACCATTCTGATGCCAGAGAGGATCTGTGGGACATCCTTAATTGCAACTTAAGGTAGCAGTGTGACTCTTTGCCTGTAAATGGCCAGTAATTTCAAGCTTTTCTGCAGGAACGGGAGAAAATGTCACAGGTGCACATTTTGAGCTTGGTACAATGTCCATCTACCCATCTATACCACTTATCCGTCAGGGCCACAGGGGAAACTGGAGCTGCTGACTTTGGGCAACAGGCTGGGTACACCCTGGGCAGGTCACCAATCTATCACAGGGCTAACACAGAGACTAACAACCATTCACAATCACATTCACACCTATGGGCAATTTAGAGTAGCCAGTTAACCTAATCCGCATGGCTTTGGACTGTAGGAGGAAACCGGAGCAGCCGGCAGAAACCCACACAGGCATGGAAAGAACAGGGTTTGAACCCTGAACCTTCTTGCTGTGAGGCGACAAGTGCTAACAACTGCATTTGGTAGATGACTGCAGGGTGACTCCAGGATTATTTAAATTTACATCCAGGTTTCTGTACAGCTGCGTTATGACAACGTCTGTTGTTAAAATGCGCTATATAAATAGAATTGAATTGTTCTTTGTTTGCTGTTACCAGTTATAGGCCTGTGGTTTTTATTTCCCATTATTGTTTAAATTTGATGGCTCTTATTTGAACTAGATTGTAATTGGCAGTTCAAAAATAAGTGTCACTTTTTCATTCTAATTTGGCATCAGGCATTTGCGACAAACCAGCCAAATTATTGTAATGAATAGCCTAAACGTGAAGGTATTTTGAAAAGTATTGTTTGACATTCATATGTCCAATGTAGAACGCTAAGGGTTTTTTTGTTTGTTTGTTTTTTATTGTGGTAGGAAGGATCTAGAGCATTTCACCCCATTTTCATACGTCATGCCACACAGTCACCACACACCTGACCTGACACCTCATTGTTAGCTTTATAAATAATGTTTAAAAGGAACTGTAGGCTGTAATATGCTTCCCCAAGACACAACCAAAATAAGAGGGAACCCACACTGGCTTCATGTTGCAAAACCACCTTCATCTATATATTTTAAACTGCCTTACTTACAGCCTGTCTTCTCAGACAAAATCCTATAGTGATGATCTTCCGGCGCTGAATGAAAAGCCCCCATAACTGCCGGAATATTTCCTCACGGATCCTGTTTTGTTGTGAAAGAAAAGAGATCTTGAGAGAACATCCGCTGGTTTCAGTTTCCGACAAAGCAAATGCAAATTTGAACCGAGCGAGTTCGTCATTTCCTCGCGGTCCTAGTGCTTCAAGCGCATCCGCTGCATTGTAACTCCTGGCAACGCTCGCTACTTTTCTCTTACGTAACACCCCCGCCCCTTTAGAGGTGAAAACAGACTCTCTAATTTGACTGGTAGTTAAATGCAAATTCCGAAGTTTTTGCCTGTTTAAAAGAATAAAATAAGAACACCGTCTTGCTTTTTATCTATTGGGAGCCCAAACCATATGGTCAGTCAGGCAAATAGTTATGTCTTGCCGATCAACGATCTGCGTTGTTATATAGAAAAATATCAGAAATAGAGGTTGTGTCCTTTCAGTCCCACACCTCAGCATGTTAGGTGAAAATTCAAATTGCTTGAAACTGCTCTCACTGAATTCAGAATCGAATGAGGAATAACATAATTTTGACAGAACTGAACATGTTTATCCATTCTTGAGATATAACAAAGATTGAAAAAACAGCTTAATTTTTTAGAAATCCAGTGTAATATTATGTAATAGGATAACATGGTCCAAAATGGGCCTACTTAACGAATGAGAGCAAATGTTTTTTTTCTTAACTTTTTTCCCCAAGATATTTGATGATCATGGCGCCCCCCCGTGGCGAACGTGTTTGCGACGTACTCCCGACACCGATCGTCTTTATTGTTTTTTTAGCACTTTTGATCGTGACAAATGCTCAGTGCTTGTACACTAGGATCACCTACAGCAGGGGTGGCCAACCAGTTGGAGACCAAGAGCCACATTTTTTTACTGTATTACCGCAAAGAGCCACATCATACACATGGGCACACGAACATCACCCATCCCTTCCTCTCTCTCACACACACCTCTGCTCAGCCAGATTAATAGTAAATGTCACACGCCAACATGAGAGAAATTTACTCCTTCAGTCAGTACTAATACCACAGGCCAGTCATTTACAGCAATCAATATTGTGTGCACTTACTATGCATGTTGCTTAGTGGGACTTCTGACATTCCTTGCCTTGAACAATCCTCTTCAAATCTGGCTTGTATTCCATCGTTGCCACTCGAAGCAGTTCTTTCACATGGGTTTCAGTCAGAACAGAACGATGCTTTGACTTCACGTGTTTCATGGTAGAGAACACAGACTCGCAGACGTATGTTGACCCAAACATTGACAGTATCTTAAGCGCAGCCTGTTTCACATTCGGGTATTTTTCCAATGGCACACTTTTCCAAAACTCAATGGTGCCTTCCCTCAAAACAGGTTTCAGTTGGTCTTCCTCACGAAGATCGATCATCTCCAACTCAGCCGCAGCCTCATCTGTGACAAGCGGGGCTTTCAAACAGTCCATCTCCGCATTGAATGGGTCGACGAGGAACGTAATCTGTGGCCTTTTCAGTTGTATATCACGGAACCGGGTTACAAAGCTTTCGTGCAGGTTTTCAATTAGTGTTGCATATCTGGCTCCTTGCTTATTCAGGGAGGCGGGAAGCTTTGAAATGAGCTAATGACGACTGACATATAAGGCAGAATGGCTTGCCATTACATTCAACAAAAAGTATAAACTCTCACACTCTGTTAAAAATGTCCTATGTTCGTCTTCATATTTTCGTTTTGCTGTGCATTTTTTCATTGCCATTTTGAGAGGCTACTTGACACAAGATACACCTTGCCCAAAAACTTAGCGATTATCTCACACACATGCGCATTTGACATGACCTGAAAATACCGTAATATACCCAAGCAAAGCGAAGATGCATTTGACGAAAATACCATACTGAACTCAAGCAAAGCGCACACGCACATTAAAAAAAAAACCCACAAACTTCGATATGAACGTAAGAGCCACATGACACCGGGCAAAGAGCCGCATGCGGCTCGCGAGCCGCGGGTTGGCCACCCAAGACCTACAGCAAAGACACACTTCTGGACATTGGCAAAATTCACCACGGGCCCAGTCCAGTCCTTCTGGACTTTACCCAGATAGCAAAAGGGCGTTGATTCGACAGGGAATCATCGGCATGTTCTTCGACCATACGCCGTCGAATCATCGTTGATTCAACACCGCTTTGCTCATACGAGTTTGCGTTGAAACGACGTTGAAAAGTGGATGGTGGCCGACAGAGAATAGACCCCCTTTCACCCTTTATTCAACTACGGATTTCGGTCGATTTATAGTTTAATTTTCGGCGATGATTCATCCAACTTTACGTCCTGTTTTATGTACAACAGGAAGGCTACAAATGAAGCAAAACAGGCTAAATTAAACTAGCTAACAATAAAGCATCGGGGCTCTTGCCTAGGATGAACACACACATGCATACTTCAACCATGAAAGTGAAACTTAATTTATATCAATGTGCGTAGGCTACCTCCTGTTTTATGTACAACAGGATATAAAAATGCATGCAACAATGCACCTCTCCTAATGTTTGTCAAGCTATCTAATGAGGCATAACTTTTAACATTTATAAGGAACAGAATACACTTGAACAAGTTCTTAGAAACATTTTATGATTTATTTATAATTTATAATTGTGGCCTATTCCTCCTGCGGCGCAGACACCTGTACATGGAAACAGAAAAACATAACCAAAATTAATTTGATGCAGCATTGATAAAGAAAGTCAGCAGTAGGCTATGGGTTTCTAAATGCCACCCTACCTCACGTCTCCTCATCCCTCCCTCTCTCTCTGGCACATACTTAAGCCACTTCTTGATTGCGTCACAAAGTAGCGTGTGTGCTCCCTGGCAGCTGCTTTTGTAGAGCATCTGAAAGAAAAAGAACAAAACAACATTGAGACTTTGCATGGTGATAATTGTTAAAGTTTGAGTTGTTAAGACTATGCACGTCACACTCTAGTGGTAGGTGGCAAGTAATGGTACTAGTACAGAAAATATATGTAAAAATCAGAAACCATAGATGTGAATCTTGTGACAATTTAAACGGGATTTAAAAAAACATTTTAATTTCCCCATTGACACAAAGCGGAAATAGAAATGCCACTACCGGACCGTTCGTCACTCAGTCAGCCTCCCCAGACTTGCCTGCACACCTGCTTTTTCTGAGTAAGGCGCCTGGTGAGTTTCTTAATCCTTTTTAATCCTTTGCATCTTTCACAATATGTTTGTCGTTGTCGTTATAATCGTAATGTTACAGTTAGTGAAGGAGTTATCAAAGAACGTTTAGAAGTAGTGTGCAAGTACTTGCGATAGCTTACTATTTTACCCTCTTTTACAGCGTTGTGCACATGCATAACCTACCAAACAGGACATCATGGATCTTGGTGTCCTTAAACGCAGTTTTTTCCCCCCTTTCCAGCCCAGTTAAATTGGCTGGCCAAGCTGTTGACCAGGAGGCTACGTAGCATCCGCCTCACTGTGACCCCTACGTCGGTTCCTCCACAAAGGGCTAAGGTAGACACCTGATAGAATAAAATGTAGCATGAAGACAATAATGAGACAATAATGAGGCTACACAAAAGAACAGGTCAGCTCAAAACGACATGCGACCTAGGCCTACATGCTCGATTTAAACGCTAAGTTTTCACTCCAACAAGACAACTACTTCGACTCGTTTTTCGATTGAATAATGCATCTGCATTGTTGTTGTTTCAAATGGATACTAGTTGAGGGAAATTTCTCCAACGCATGATATGACTGAAGTTCATCATAACTTCTTAAACTGCTTGAAATTGTATTCGAAATTCCCTTTATTAATAGTGACTGAATAATGGTACGTACCAGATGTCCAGGGATGAATGAAAATGTAGCATGGTCGAGTGTTTTTCTCAATGTTGTTTCAATGGTCCAAGCGTAACAGCAGGCCGATCCACAAGAGAGTCGCGATCCAACCGAGTGGTGTGGGAGTTTCACGTGCACCCAGGTATATAACGAAAATGACGTCATCCAGTAAACAGCAGTGGTAATCGCACTGCATTATGGGACAGCGTGGGACATCCAACGACATATCGCTACGTATACGTACTGGCCCTTTTTTATATCATGCCTTGAAATGAAAGTCAATACAACAGAGATGAGAGACACCGGGTATGAAAGTAACACCAGGATAAGTTGTAACACCACCATTCCCACCAGTTAGGTATAAGATGCAGGTTTTGTAACACTTTCAATCTTCTTAGAATTAATTTATGATCATCTTGGAAATGTTAAGTTATTTGCAAAAAAACTTTCAAAGATAGAAGGTCAAATCCATTGCTGAGTTAAGAAAGTAAACTGGTTTTTGTTCTTTTTTTATCATTTACTTATCATTATCACTTATACTTATATCATTTACTCGTATCTATGTGTAAGCAGGATAAGACAAACAGTGGCAATTTCAGGCCCGTAGCCAGCATTGGGGGGGGGGGGGAATCTTTTTTCCCCAAAGGTGGACTTCATCTGGCCCCCTACTCCCGTACCCCCCAAATACACGAGCACACTTCAAATCTTCTAATTTAGACATTTAAAAAAATGTTCTACAACACTCTAGCCTAGTGACTTACCAGTAACAAAATAGACTTGAAGTATTCAGATCCACTCTGCATAAAGCAGCTAAATCCTCTCTCTGTCTCCTGGCAGAAAGCTCCTTGGTTTGCTTGTGTCTCAATCACAGCTGGTATTCTGTAGAAACACTTCTTTTCACCTTTCCCATCAGCTTTGTTAGAACACCCTAACACAGCACAAAAGTTTACCATTGTAGGTTTTTGATGAACCAAGTGCCTCGTGGGTTCACATACCACACGTTGCCGTTATTTCCCCCTAATCACGAGTTTGTTGGTCTTCCAATATGGCGCAGGGTTTGTTTACTTCCGGTTTCGGGTGACGTCAGTGAAAGGGGTCTAATGGGGGCATTACCGCCACCCACTGGATTGGGGTGTAAAGCAGTCTGAACAAAACGTGTAAACATAAACATAGGAGAAATGAACCCGTTTTTCTAACTCGTCCTCACTTAGTCTATTTTTCTTTTTTGATTAGTCTGGATTTGATATTGTAAATTTAAATGTGAATCAATGTATATTCATCGGACATGAACAAATGAATAAATCTTGAGTAATCTTGAGGGGCGTGTGTGTCCGGGGGGGAGAGGGGATCGAACGAACCCTCCGATCCCCCCGGCTACGGGCCAGAATTTATATTCTGAACAATTAGTTGCTCTTCCTACCAATGTTGAAAACTGGCCGGCAAAAGTGACGATGGTTCAACATCGTATATTCGACCTTCTCTGACGGTCGACAGATCAACCTTTACCCACGGTGATTCAACAGTGATAAATCAACGTTCTCCGACGGCGGAGAAATCGACGTTTCACGGCGCCGTTTCAGCGTTGATTTTCTGACTTACGACGGAAACCGACCATTCTGACCAAGAATCGGCGCCGTTTCAACGTCCCTCTGCTATCTGGGTAGCTTTCTTCTCCTTGCTGACACCGACCGGAGCCACACCGACACCAATCGGCAGGCCGCATCACCACCAGACTCGAGTAGGCGAAACAGCCGACGATCCATGCATCCAAGATGGAGGCACGGTAAGAGAGGCGGGCTACATGCTAGGCTAAAGGCTAGAGCTACAAGACTACCGCTACCTAGCCTTCTGCTAGCTAACGTTCGCTCGCTCGAGAATAAGATGGATGAGCTGAGAACCAGGATAACATCTCAACGTGAGATCAGAGAGTGTTGTGCCCTGATTTTTATGGAAACCTGGACTACTGCAAGCCTGCCAGACCCGGCCATTGAATTACAGACCCACTCCATGCACCGCGGAGACCGCACATCTGCTTCCGGTAAAAACAAAGGTGGCGGTGTGTGTGTTTATGTTAACAACAGATGGTGTACGGATGTACAGGTGGTTGAAAAACACTGTTGTGCGACATTGAAGTGCTGATGGTGAAGTGCAGACCCTTTTATCTATCGAGGGAGTTCAGTGCTGTGTTTATGCTGGCTGTTTACATCCCGCCGCGGGCTGACTGGACTACAGTGCTAGGACTACTACATGACATCATCGCCAAACACGAGACCACACACCCAGATGCTGTGTTCGTCATGGCTGGGGATTTTAACCATTGCAACCTCAGGACTGTGCTACCGAAGTACCATGAACACGTGAGCTTTCTGACAAGGGACAACAACATCCTGGACCATGTCTACAGCAACGTGAGAAATGGCTACAAGGCTGTGCCCCGCCCCCACTTTGGACAGTCTGACCACATCTCTGTGTTCTTCTACCCAGCCTACAAGGCGCTTCTCAAACAAGTTCCCCCAGTGAGTAAAATTGTTAAAGTTTGGAATGAAGGGACTGATCTGGTGCTCCAGGACTGCTTCAGTTCTACAAATTGGGATGTGTTTAAGACTGCTGCTTTGAGAGAAGACTGTTCTGTGGATTTAAAGGAATATGCATCTGTGGTCACCAGCTACATCAGCATGTGCATTAATGACATTGTCCCCACCAAGCGCTGCAAAATATATCCAAACCAAAAACCTTGGATTAACAGTGAAGTACGCTCCATGCTACATGCACGCTCCACCGCTTTTGCCTTGTGATGCAGATGGATATAAAAAGGCCAGATATGACCTATGCAGATCCATCAGGGAAGCCAAGAGGCAGTATAGACTGAAGCTGGAAGGACATTACAACACCTCAGACTCCAGATGCATGTGGCAGGGCCTGCAACATATCACCAATTTCCAGCAGAAGAACAGCAGGGTCACAGCCAACCACAACACATCACCAGATGAGCTGAACGAGTTTTATGCTCACTTCAACACCCTCAACACCAACCAACACAGAGGGATCCTACTAGCAGAGGCAGCACAGAGCTCTTCACCCACTGTGACCATAACCGAGGTGAGCAAGGTCTTCAGGAGGACTAACCCCCGAAAGGCAGCCGGCCCTGACAACATCCCCGGCCGTGCTTTGAGGGCCTGCTCCACACAGTTAGCAGAAGTCTTCACAGACATTTTCAACCTGTCCCTCTCCATGTCGTCTGTGCCTACGGTACATGCTTCAAGACCACCACCATAGTGCCCCTCCCATAGAAAAACAATATAACATGCCTGAATGACTATCGCCCAATTGCACTCACTTCAGTTGTAATGAAGTGTTTTGAGAGGATAGTCATGTCACACATCAAAAAGGACATCCCAGACACAATAGACCCCCTTCAATTTGCATATCGTCAGAACCATTCAACTGATGATGCCGTCAATGCAGCCATCCACACAGCCTTGTCACACCTGGAACACAGGGACACCTATGTTCGAATGCTGTTTGTGGACTACAGTTCAGCCTTCAACACTGTCATCCCCAGCAGACTGACTGAGAAGCTCTCCACCCTTGGACTGACATCCTCCCTCTGCTGCTGGGTCCTGGACTTTCTCACAAACAGACCCCAGGCTGTCAGAGTCAGTACCAGAACATCCAGCACCAAGATAGTGAGCACAGGGACCCCCCAAGGCTGTGTGCTCAGTCCACTCCTGTACACCCTCTTCACCTATGACTGCACCCCCTCCCAGAGTAACACTTCCATCATCAAGTTCGCTGACGACACCACTGTCATTGGGCTGATCACTGGTGGAGATGAGAGAGCCTACAGGGAGGAGGTGGCTCGGCTGGTCTTCTGGTGCCGGGAAAATAACCTCAACCTTGAATGCTGAGAAGACCAAGGAGATGATTATTGACCTGAGGAAGAGGAGGAGAGACCAGCACACCTCGCTGCACATCAACGAGACACAGGTGGAGAGGGTGAAAACATTGAAATTCCTCGGAACTCACATCAGTGAGGATCTCACCTGGACACACAACACACAGCAGACCATCAAGAAGGCTCAACAGAGACTCTTCTTCCTGAGGAAGCTGAGGAAATTTGGACTGTCCACCAAACTCCTCAGCAACTTCTACAGGTGCACAGTGGAGAGTGTCCTGACAAATTTCATCACTGTGTGGTATGGGAACTGCACAACTCAGGACAGAAAGGCTCTCCAGCGTGTCATTAAAATGGCACAGTTCATCTGTGGAGCTGTCCTCCCCCCACTTCAAGACATTTACAACACCTGGGTCACAAAAAGGGCACAGAGCATCATCAGGGACCAAACACACCCACAACACAGATTATTCACACTCCTACCATCTGGCAGACACTACAGGAGTGTGAAAGCAAGGACTACTAGACTGACAAACAGTTTTTACCCCCAGGCCATCAGGCTTTTGAACCATGAATTATAATCACCATCTACCTCTATATTTCCATCAGGCTTTTGAACCATGGATTATAATCACCATCTACCTCTATATTTGCAATTTTGCACAAGACATTGCACATTATATCTACTTATGTTTATTTTCATTTATTTTCATTCTGCTTTTATATTTTGCATTGCATATGCACTTTATATTTTATATTTCGTATTTTATATATATTTCTTTTTATATTAGTAAGAATAGTTTGGTCGGGTAGTTGCAAAATAAGAATTTCATTACCCAATAAAGCCCTGTGATGACCTGGCGACTTGTCCAGGGTGTACCCCGCCTTTCGCCCATAGTCAGCTGGGATAGGCTCCAGCTTGCCTGCGACCCTGTAGAAGGATAAAGCGGCTAGAGATAATGAGATGAGATGAGATTACCCAGGGGTTAAATTGGGCCGGGGCTGTCCGGGGCTGAGCCCCGGCACATAAGCTCGGAGCGGATGGCATATGATCACGCACACATCAAAAGCAACAAACCCTTTTCACGATTTTCAGTTCTGAATAATTAAATATCGTTTTATTAATCAATAAACCCATGACTTTTATGAGATAGATCATAGTTTTCCTGATAACAAGACGACCTGTCAAAGCTATTTAGAACAGAACTTGCGATCAGAGATTCTGGTTTCTGGAACACTGCGTGGGTTGCCAATTCCGCTTTTTATAAGCAACTTTGGGATTTCTTTTTTTGTGAGCTCGCTTTAAAAAAAAAATCAGAAGTCGTGGTTTGCGGGTTTTTGGGCTTGTGTTTCAGCGTTGTGACTTGTTTATAATTTTCTCCATACACCGTCTCCCCTTTTACCTGCATATATTTTTTTTATTATTAAAAACAAAATATCAAATAATACTGAAGAGGGGAAAAAATAATACTGATCTAAATATGTTGTGTTTTTATTTTTAGACAGTATGTGTTTAGCAAAACACATACTGTCTAAAAATAAAAACACAACATATTTAGATCAGTATAATTTTTCCCCTCTTCAGTATTATTTGATATTTTGTTTTTAATAATAAAAAATATGATAATGATTATGTTCACTGTATTGTTAATATTATTAGTGTTTTATTATTTATTGTTAATATTTAATTTAATGTTAATTTATTATTATTTATTGTTAATATTATTAGTGTAGGCGGCACGGTGGTGTAGTGGTTAGCGCTGTCGCCTCACAGCAAGAAGGTCCTGGGTTCGAGCCCCGGGGCCGGCGAGGGCCTTTCTGTGTGGAGTTTGCATGTTCTCCCCGTGTCCGCGTGGGTTTCCTCCGGGTGCTCCGGTTTCCCCCACAGTCCAAAGACATGCAGGTTAGGTTAACTGGTGACTCTAAATTGACCGTAGGTGTGAATGTGAGTGTGAATGGTTGTCTGTGTCTATGTATCAGCCCTGTGATGACCTGGCGACTTGTCCAGGGTGTACCCTGCCTTTCGCCCGTAGTCAGCTGGGATAGGCTCCAGCTTGCCTGCGACCCTGTAGAAGGATAAAGCGGCTAGAGATAATGAGATGAGATTATTAGTGTATTATTAGTGTAATTATTATTGTTATTATTATGTATTCAATTATTTATTTGGCATGTGGTGCTTTTTGTATTGTCTAGAACAGGGCTTTTCAAAGTGTGGGGCGCGCCCCCCCTGGGGGGTGCCAGAGTTCTTCAGGGGGGGCGCAACGTGAGCGACAAAATGGATCGATTTTTAGTACCTAAAGCTACAGTGAGTGAGGAGACAAAGTCTGGGCCAAGCAAAAAAACCAGAGCCTCCAGGATGTTGCGATTTGCAACTTCAGCGCAAATTCAACCAATCCCCGCGAATTCAGGGCAGTGTTGCAATTATATCCAATCACCGCAACTTTCCCGCAAATTTGACCAATCATTGGCGTCGTCTTGAGGTGACGTCGACAAACTACCTTCCACCTTACTTCCGTGTGTTCAAGAGAAGCAGCATGCGCGCAGTGTTGCCAGATTGGGAGGTTTAAAGTGCATTTTGGCGGATTTTGAACATATTTTGGACTGGAAAACGTCAGCAGTATCTGGCAACACAAAGTGTGTTATGTTTACAGTTAAGGACGGTGTGCACTTTATTTTTTTTTTACTTAATACAAGAAATTAATGGATGCCAACATTTTTGCCAAAATGGTATTTTATTTTCCATTGTTTAGGCAGCGGGGCAGCACGGTGGTGTAGTGGTTAGTGCTGTTGCCTCACAGCAAGAAGGTCCTGGGTTCGAGCCCCGTGGCCGGCGAGGGCCTTTCTGTGTGGAGTTTGCATGTTCTCCCCGTGTCCGCATGGGTTTCCTCCAGGTGCTCCGGTTTCCCCCACAGTCCAAAGACATGCAGGTTAGGTTAACTGGTGACTCTAAATTGACCGTGAGTGTGAATGGTTGTCTATGTGTCAGCCCTGTGATGACCTGGCGACTTGTCCAGGGTGTACCCCGCCTTTCGCCCGTAGTCAGCTGGGATAGGATCCAGCTTGCCTGCGACCCTGTAGAAGGATAAAGCAGCTACAGATAATGAGATGAGATTGTTTAGGCAGCTTCATACTGTGAGATTCTGTTCAAATTATTTTTTTTCTTCTATGAAGCCTGAGCCATTTATTTAATTAGTTTATAATTATTGTTTAATTTAGTCTTCAGGAGAGACTGCTTGCACACAGTACTAGTATTAATAGTTTTTTTCTTATATGAAAGCTGAGGCATTTATATTATATTTTAAGGTAACTTCATGTTGTGCTGTGAGGTTCTCTGCACTTTAACTTTTGAACCAACAGGTGCATTTGGATAAGTAAAGCCTATTTTTCTGCATTTTTGTAGTCCTGGTAATCTTTTATATTGGTAAAGTTGTTTATAGGACCATTTCTCAGTGTCTTTGTTTTTTTAATCAATAGTTTTTCAGTCATAACTTATCACTCAATTTTAATCACAGAAAGAGAAAATCACAACAATTTCTCGCAACTTTCACTTCCTCCCGCAATGTAATCGCAACAAAAACCTAAAAAACACCGCAACTTTCATCGCAATTTTTTTTGGAAAACCCCCGCAACATCAGACATTTTAGCCCGCAACAATCACAAAAAAGGCCTGCGAAATCCTGGGGGACTGGAAAAAGAAGGAAGTATGACCACGATTATTTAAAGTTTGGATTTTCATGGACTGGATCTGAAGATGCTCCACTGCCACAGTGTGTTGTCTGCCAAGAGGTGCTCGCTAACGATGCTATGAGATGTTTAAAATGTGTAAAACAAGATGTTTTAAAAAGCACAGATGTTTAAAATGTGAAAAAGAAAAAAATAATGTGTACAACAACCATTTTTTAAAAATACGAATGGAACATTAAGTATAGCAACAACAAAAATTGTAAGGGGGGGCGCGGTTGTTTATTTGCTCTCCGAGGGGGGGCTCACTCTCCCACACTTTGAAAACCCCTGGTCTAGAACATACATAAGATGAGCATATTATAGCAGCAAAATAGAAGCACAATCATTTGAATGCAGCAAAACTTTTGCTGCATTCAAATGATTGTGCTTCTATTTTGCTGCTATAATATGCTCATCTTATGTATGTTCTAGACAATACAAAAAGCACCACATGCCAAATAAATAATTGAATACATAATAATAACAATAATAATAATAAATGCTTCCAATGTTATAGTGTTGTTTGTATTTGGTTGCATTCACTGCATGAATATATTTGATTGACAATTTGACTGACAGTGTTTTGGCATATTTAACATTTATCCTCCAAAATAAATCAACTGTTTTGGTTTAAGATTGTGCAAGCCTTCAAATTTTCTCACTGAACATTTCTCCTTCACATTTTTCACCTGTAGGCATGTGACAAGATTTAACATGATATTGCTCAACCTACCTCTGTAAAGTCAGCTAACAACTTATTAAAATGCACCAGAATTCAGCAAATAACATGTATGATAATAAAAAACTTCTGGGGGAGGACCCCCAGACCCCCCATTAATCATTTCCTTCAAACCAATGTACAA
The DNA here is from genome assembly GCF_027579695.1 of Neoarius graeffei. Lineage (NCBI taxonomy): Eukaryota > Metazoa > Chordata > Actinopteri > Siluriformes > Ariidae > Neoarius > Neoarius graeffei. The sequence continues at coordinate 27,465,976 of NC_083596.1, read as the reverse complement.
CAACCTGTACAATCTGTTACATTGGCCAACCAATCTACATTCAAACTGCCATAATGTGTAGGGGGGCACCACAAGACACACATAGGCCTACAACACACAGATAAGGTGTATATCTCTGTGCAATATGATATGGTTATCAAATTAGAGGGTTATTTTCCAAAAAGTATATTGGGGCAGGGCGGCGGGGGCAGGGGCGGGTACGAGGCAGAGCCCCCCCACATAACCAATCCCAATTTAACCCCTGAGATTACCCAATAATAAACTGCTGTGTCTGTTATTGTGTATATGACAAATAAACATCTTGAATCTTGAATATTTACATGGAAATTAGCAGGCACAAAAATGGATATATACAGAATACAAAATTTGAAACATTAGTAAAATAAGGTGACCAGATTTCTAAGAGGAAAACCGGGGACATTTTCGGTTCAGCAATGAAAATATCATTAAAACATCTAATGTTTTAATCTTTTTAATAAAAAGGGGGACATTTCTAGTTTTCATGTATTTTCATCATGCATTGCATAAAAAGTGGGATTTTCCTCACTGAGTGCACTGTAGGCCTATTCTACAACTGCTTTAGGTTAACATTAATTAAAGACAATATGAAAATCTCTGGTATGGGTACATAGTTTAGATTTATAGAGTCTTAAATTGTAGGCTAGCTGAAATAGATGTTTTAGACCCATGAAAGTAAATTGTGGCAGCGGGGGCGTGGTCAAGCGCCGGTCTGTGACAGGAGGGCAGAGTCAGGGAAGGTAAGTGGCAGAATCACTACACCTGAGAGCAATTAACCTGTGTTTGTGTGTCTTCCCAGTGACCGCGCCCTACTTAAGGAGGGAGAGCGAGAGCAGACGGTCTCTCCCCGGAACCAGACGCCGAGTGTGTGTGGGTGTCTGCAAATGTTAAGACATATTTGTTAGACTGAAAAGTGTGACAATAAAAGTGTGTCAACCTGATCTCTGTCCTGCCATCCTCTGTGCTCCACTCATTCATAGCGAAACGCTACAGTGGTGCTGAAACCTGGGACGTGGAGCACCAGCCAATCAGCCCCATGGAGTCCTCCCCATTCGCCGACCTGGTCCACGCCCTCGCCATGGCCCAGCAAAGCCAGCACCAGGCGCTCGTCACCCTCCAAAAGGAACAAGAGCGATGCTTCGAGGCCCTGGTGCTGGCCCAGCAGGAAGACCAAGAGGCGTTCCGGCACCTCCTTGCATCGGCGGGGTCCACCAGCGCTCCTACCAGCCTGTCTCCCCTCACCGTCACCAAGATGGGCCCACAGGACGACCCCGAGGCGTTCATCATGCTCTTCGAGCAAGTCGCAGAAGCCTCGGGGTGGCCGATGGAGCAGCGCGCGGCGCGCCTCCTCCCCCTGCTAACGGGAGAGGCACAGCTGGCCGTGCTACAGCTCCCCGCCGAGCGCCGGCTGGCCTACGCGGACCTCCGCCAGGCCGTCCTCCAGCGCGTGGGGCGCACCCCAGAACAGCAGCGCCAGCGCTTCCGCGCGTTGCGCTTGGAGGAAGTCAGCCAGCCGTTCGCATTTGGCCAGCAGCTCCGGGACGCCTGCTGGTGGTGGTTGAGGGCCGACAACCGTGACGCCGAGGGGATCATCAACTAGGTGGCGCTGTAACAATTCATCGCTTGCTTGCCAGCAGAAACCGCGGAGTGGGTCCAGTGCCACCGCCCGGCGTCGCTGGATCAGGCAGTCGAGCTGGCAGAGGACCATTTGGCGGCTGTTCCGGCGGCAGGACAGCAGACGGCATCTTCTCTTCTCTCCTCTTCTCTCTCTCTCTCCCCCTCCTCCTGTGTCCCGTCCTCGCCCCATTCCCCCACCGCGGAGGCGGGGGCCGGCACCACCCCAGCCAGCCTGCCGCACCTTCGGTGCCCTCCCATTTCTCCCTTCTGTGTCTGTCTCCCCCCCCTCAGGTGAGTGAGCCCCAGAACACCGGTGCAGAGGGAAAGCCCAGGCCGGTTTGTTGGCTCTGCGGGGAGCCGGGCCACCTGCAACAACAGTGCACGGCGATGGAAGTGGGCGCGGTGGTTCGGATCCCCGACACGCCAGAGGCCGCCCTCAATTGGGCCGGGGCGTATCGCATACCAGTGAGTATCCAAGGGGATACATATCAGGCGTTGGTGGATTCTGGCTGTAATCAGACCTCAATTCACCAAAGCCTGGTTCAAAACGAGGCATTGGGGGGAGCACAGGGGGTGAAGGTGTTGTGTGTGTGCACGGGGATGTTCACAGCTACCCTTTGGTGTCGGTCCACATTTTTTTCAGAGGGGGAAAAGTTATAGTGAAGGCGGCGGCTAATCCTTGCCTTACCCACTCTTTAATTTTGGGGACTGATTGGCCGGGATTTCGGGATTTAATGACGCACTTAGTCAAGAGTGGGTCCTGCCAGTTAATGGGGGGAGGTCCCGGTGTCGCTTTGGCGGGAGCAGCCATCACGGAGCCTTCTACGTCATCTCCGCGTCAGAGTGAGGAGCCGTCGGCCCCTCCTCTCTCTCTTGGGGGATCCCTCGCAGATTTCCCATTAGAGCAATCGCGAGACGAGACTCTGCGACATGCGTTTGACCAAGTGAGAGTAATCGATGGTCAAACGCTCCAGCCGAACGCCACCCCATCCTTCCCCTACTTCATGATTATGAGGATTATACACAATTATGAGGATAGATTATACCGAGTGATGCAGGACACACAAACTAAAGAGCGAGTCACGCAGCTTTTAATTCCAAAGAGCCCCCAGGAATTGGTATTCCAGGCAGCTCACTTTAATCCCATGGCTGGACACCTAGGGCAGGATAAGACACTAGCCCGAATAATGGCCCGATTCTATTGGCCGGGGATTCGCGGGGATGTCCGTAGGTGGTGTACGGCGTGCCGCGAATGCCAGTTAGTGAATCCAGAGGCCATTCCAAAAGCGCCTTTGCACCCTCTTCCATTAATTGAGACCCCGTTTGAAAGAGTTGGGATGGATCTCGTGGGGCCATTAGATCGGTCAGCACGAGGGTACCGCTTTATATTAGTTCTGGTGGACTATGCAACGCGATACCTGGAAGCAGTGCCTCTGCGCAATATCTCAGCACGCAGTATTGCGGAGGCGCTCTTCCGCGTTATCTCCCGAGTTGGAATCCTGAAAGATTCTGACTGATCAAGGCATCACGTTTATGTCACGGACATTGCGCAAACTGTATGGGTTATTGGGGATTAAGCTGATCCGCACCAGCGTGTATCACCCACAAACAGACGGTTTAGTGGAACGGTTCAATCGCACCCTTAAGAATATAATTAAAAAATTCGTAAGTGAGGACGCACGTAACTGGGATAAGTGGCTTGAGCCCTTGCTGTTTTCAGTGCGAGAGGTCCCCCAAGCATCCACGGGGTTCTCCCCGTTCAAATTATTATATGGGCGTAAGCCACGCGGCATTCTAGATGTGCTGTGGGAAAATTGGGAGGAGGGACCTTCACAAAGCAAAAATGAAATTCAATATGTTATGGACCTGCGTGCAAAACTCCACACCCTCACCCACCTAACCCAGGAGAATTTGCGGCAGGCCCAAGAACGGCAAGCCCGCCTGTACAACAAGGGTACGTGCCTTAGAGAGTTCACACCGGGAGATAAGGTACTCGTACTGTTGCCCACGTCGAGCTCCAAATTGGTCGCCAAGTGGCAAGGACCCTTTGAGGTCACACAGCGAGTCGGGGACATCGACTATGAGGTGAGGCGAACGGACAGGGGTGGGGCGCTACAGATTTACCACCTCAATCTGCTTAAAATCTGGAATGAGGAGGTCCCCATGGCGTTGGTGTCGGTGGTTCCGGAGAAGGCGGAGCTGGGGCCGGAGGTTCAAAAAGGGGCATTGGCATCACGTACCTCTCCGGTCCCCTGTGGAGACCACCTCTCCCCGACCCAACTCATGGAGGTCACCCAGTTGCAGACCGAGTTTTCGGATGTGTTCTCGCCCCTGCCCGGTCGCACTAACCTCATAGAGCACCACATAGAGATGCCCCCGGGGGTGGTAGTGCGTAGCCGCCCTTACAGGCTACCCGAACACAAAAAAAAGGTGGTTCGGGAAGAACTTGAGACCATGCTCGAAATGGGCATCGTCGAGGAGTCCCACAGTGACTGGAGCAGCCCGGTGGTCTCGGTACCCAAGGCTGACGGGTCGGTCCGGTTCTGTGTGGACTATAGAAAAGTCAACGCGGTGTCTAAATTCGACGCATACCCAATGCCTCGTATTGATGAGTTGCTCGATCGACTCGGCACGGCTCGCTTTTATTCGACGCTGGATTTGACGAAGGGATATTGGCAGATCCCCTTGACTCCACTATCCCGAGAAAAAAACTGCCTTTTCCACACCGTTTGGTTTACACCAATTCGTCACACTTCTGTTTGGGCTGTTTGGGGCGACTGCTACGTTTCAGCGGGTGATGGACAGGGTCCTCCGCCCCCACGCCACCTATGCGGCCGCCTACCTCGACGACATTATCATATATAGTAATGACTGGCCGAGGCACCTTGAACACCTAAGGGCTGTCCTTAGGTCGCTGAGGCGCGTGGGTCTCACAGCCAACCCAAAGAAGTGTGCGATTGGGCGGGTGGAAGTATGGTATCTGGGCTTCCACTTGGGCAACGGGCAGGTGTGTCCCCAAATTAACAAGACTGCAGCAATTGCGGCCTGCCCAAGGCCCAAGACCAAAAAGGGGGTGAGACAGTTCCTGGGGCTGGCTGGCTATTATCGTAGGTTTATACCTAATTATTCGGATGTCACCAGCCCGCTGACTGATCTCACTAAAAAGGGGGCACCAGATCCGGTCCAGTGGACGGAGCAATGCCAGTGGGCTTTTTCTGAGGTAAAGGCTGCACTGTGTGGGGGGCCACTTTTACACTCCCCTGACTTTTCTCTCCCCTTTGTGTTGCAGACCGATGCGTCGGACAGAGGGCTGGGGGCGGTTTTGTCCCAGGAGGTGGAGGACCGCCCTGTCCTGTACATCAGCAGGAAGCTGTCGGTGCGTGAGGGGCACTACAGCACCATAGAGAAAGAGTGTCTGGCCATCAAGTGGGCGGTCCTTGCCCTCCGGTACTACCTGCTGGGGCACCCTTTCACCCTCTGTTCAGACCACACACCCCTCCAGTGGCTCCACCACATGAAGGATGCCAACGCGTGGATCACCCGTTGGTATCTGGCACTCCAACCCTTTAATTTCAAGGTGGTCCACAGGCTGGGGGCACAGATGGTCATGGCGGACTTCCTCTCCCGTCGGGGGGGGGGAGTCGTCGGCTGCAGGCCGGACGGCCGCCTGGACTGAGTCGGGCGGTGGGGGTATGTGGCAGCGGGGGCGTGGTCAAGCGCCGGTCTGTGACAGGAGGGCGGAGTCAGGGAAGGTAAGTGGCAGAATCACTACACCTGAGAGCAATTAACCTGTGTTTGTGTGTCTTCCCAGTGACCGCGCCCTACTTAAGGAGGGAGAGCGAGAGCAGACGGTCTCTCCCCGGAACCAGATGCCGAGTGTGTGTGGTTGTCTGCAAACGTTAAGACATATTTGTTAGACTGAAAAGTGTGACAATAAAAGTGTGTCAACCTGATCTCTGTCCTGCTGTCCTCTGTGCTCCACTCATTCATAGCGAACCGCTACATAAATATATTAAATTAATTACCACATATGCCACTAGTAATGGACAATGTATTTAAAAATATACAAAACACACAACACAATTAAAAAAACAGTTTATTTCAATCCAAGCAATTTCAAGGTATGGTAACATTATTATTATTATTATTATTATTATTATTAGTAGTAGTAGTAGTAGTATCAGATCAGCTATTCAGTAGTCTTGATAATCTAGAGTAAAAGCAGAAGAGATCATGAGCAAAATAGTCAATAGTACATGTAATGCTTGTACGAATAGTGCATGTAGTACTTGTACCAAGTTCAACCTGCCGTTACTCCCAAAGTACTGAACAGATCTTAATGAGATAAATTTATTTGGAAAGTAGAAATTATAAGCTTTTTATTGGTAATATTCATGAGAGAAAACATTCAAGAGTTAAGCAATGACAGGTTTGGAAACTTAGATGATTGTCTGCATGCACAATTTTCACAGCATGGCCAGCAAGCATCTGATATGCCTAGTTTACCATTTTTATCCTCTCTGTGAATGGCCTGAAGCCACAGAACTTCTTTTGCTGATCTTTGGGGAAATAAATAAAATCATAACCTTGGGGTTATTTTGTGATATTATTTGATGAGCAAAATGCGACGCAGCTGCATGGTGCCACTCAGTGGCGAGGCCAAGAATTTTAAGATGGGTGCACTTTTTTTTAAATAAAGTGGGCCACAAATTTCTGTCAAATTACCATATTGAAGTCACATACAAAGCCACACTCCCTGCTCATTACATGAAGAGAAATTGTGTGTGTGTGTGTGTGTGTGTGTGTGTATTTAAATAAATAAATAAATAAATAAATTGTGGCAACCTTTTATTAATTTGTGGCCACATTTTACTTGTTCATTCATTTATCAAGGCATACAACCTTAAAGTAAAACTCAAAAAAATTGTCTCTATCCATACAGATGCATATGTTTTCAGTGGCCTAAATATGTTGCCACACCAGAAAAAAATCAGTATCATGTTATAATGTTAAAATTTTCTTGTTATAACAATATATTTTTTCACATTATAACAATTTATTTTTTTCGCGGTCCGGTTTCCATCAAATCCTGTGCTCTGATTGGCTGGCGAGCAGGTCCGTGTCCTACGATACGGACCCCAGTTATGGACCCCGGTTATGAACCTCTGGTGACTTGCTTGTTCACAACAACAACAAACATAGTAGCATTTTTTGTCAACATTTATCTTGTAGGTAACACCGTCCCTTTAAGAAACTACATTTCCCATCAGCCAACTTCCGCGTTGACCTACGTCACGCCTGGGCAGGATTTCCAACGTCACATCCTCCATGAAGGCATAAGAAACTAAGACACGCAACGCTCTTCCTCTTTGGTTCTAGGACTTGGATCCATAGGCATAAAGAGACACTATCTCCTCGGCTCTGTGAACCACGCGGTAACAGACAAAGGAGACATCTGCTCTCAGAGCATCCACGATTCAGCGCGATTTCTTTGTTTACCACTGGCCACGGTAGAAATCCAGAATCGCGTGATCTAACTCAGATGAGTTACAACTGGTTTTTATTCGTATTATAGTAACTTTACAAACTGCCGCCCAAGCAGTTTAATTTAATTAGAAGCGACCGGATCCTTCTAATTAGAGCGCTGTGCACATTATTTTGATCAGAGACTCTTTTCATCACGAGCGACCACATGTCGGACCAAGACACGTGACTCTGACTTTCCACGGAAGTGACTCACGTGCTCCACAATGGTGAAACTCCAAAAATCCCGGAACATCTTCTCATAATCTCGCGTAGAGGCGAGATACTGAAGTAAGATTGGCATTTTTGGGCAAAAACTAGTCTTAGGAATTAGCTTTATGAAGAAGTGTGAATTTAAACTCAGGAACGGTTTAAATGTGTGCACTGTAGACCCTCAGGGTATTGAATTAATTATTGTTCTATTTTTGTCCTCTCAATTGTTTAATAGATAGGCTGTTGCATGCTTTCCTCTTTTCCTTTCTAACACTTTAATTTCATTATTACACATATTTTGACCTCATCAAGATTTCAGTGGATTTAGTAGTGTTATAAGCTAGCTTAGCTAGCAACACAACGCTAGTCTTTGCCTAGGCCACAAGGCCTCCACCACGTGGACTCACACTCACTCACAAACACACCTTAGCTAGCATTCCTTTGTCTTAGCTAGCAACACAAGGCTAATCTTTGTCTCCACATGTGGCCAACACAGCTTAGCTAGCAACCAAAGCTAACTCCTTTGTTCTCCTCAAACCCCACGTGGTGACCCCTACACCACATGGACACACACAAACATACCTAGCTAGCATCCCACGCTAGCCTTTTGCTTAGGCCATAAGGCCTTTCTCACACACACACACACACACCATATCATATTTGTATATAATGATTCCAACTGCTATTATTCATTTTTATCTTTGTTATAATAAATTCATTTATTATTGAAACTGTGTGTTTATTTGTGTACCGATATTTTTGAAGCCATCCAATCTCAAAAGAATTCCAAGGTGCATATGAGTTATGTAATACGGTAAGTGATCATAATAATTTGGAATATACCATAATTTAGCTGTTTGGTAATTTATTATTAAGCATCAAAATTAAAGGTATTATTTAATGAGACTGATTTAATGGTATTAATTAATGAGACTGATTTAATGAGATTATTAATGAGACTGATTTAATTAGATTGATCACTTAATTACCAATTGCACCTACAATCTTTTTTTAACAAGATTTATTTATAAGGTTATCAAAAATCTTATAAATTTTTGCCAGCATTTCTCAGGAGAATAGCATTAATTTTAAAGCATGGATAGTGATAATGACAGTCTTCACAGCGAAAGCGAGTTTTACTACCCTGAGAAAGAAGAAATAAAAGAAAACATTTCAGGAGAAAGCTAAAAACCTGTAACTGTTGCTAACGCCAAGCAAAAACATGGCTAAATCCTTAATGACTCAATTTTGTATAAATAGGGGACTACATAGGCGGCAAAATATAGTTTTTTTTCCTGCCATGGAAGTGCACTTGTATCCCAAGGCATTACAGCCGTGAATGAGGATTCAAAATAGCAGCTCGGCTCGGTTTTCCCTTTCAGGCGCTCTCGTTTTCTGTTAGAATTTGGGAAAGAAAAAAAAAATTATTTACCAGCTTAAGGTTGGTTCATATGGTGAAATACCGTGACTTCGGTTAGTACTTTCAAGACCTCAGTCACGGTATTTCGGGTGGTTCTCCCAAGGGCGTAAAAACGGTGTTGATATTGGTGGGGACATAATTTGGCCAATAATAATTTGATCTTTTACCGCTTAAAAGATCACTGATGTCACTGTTTGTGCCGCCTAACGACATCACGTGACGTCCACCCACTTTCGCTAACTCCACCCAATGTGTCCACCCACTTCCAGCTAGCACGGTTCAGCGCGGTTGTAGTCGAAATGCAACTCCAACAGCCCCACTCAGCTCGACTCAGCCCATCTCAGCACGACACGGCTCAGCCCAACTCAGCCGCGTTGGTAGTGGAAAAGCGGCATTAGACTTAGGCTAACATCTGCATATATACGGGCAATACATTATCACACAGAGAAAGTGGACATTGAAGTTGCTGTGAATTTCGCTGTAGTGGATGACCTACCCAAAATACAACAACACAATCAATCAAAATTATGTGCTGCTGCTTCATTTTCACACAACTTTTACTATTTTCACACATTTGAAACATCATGTGCTTCCTTTTGAGTTACTGCAATTTCAGAATCTGGAAGTAATGTAGGTATGGGTGGTAGAAGTGTGAAGAGTTTTGGTAGTTGTAGTACATTTTGCAAAAATGTTTATTCATTAAGTTGAAAGGGTTAAGTGACAATTGTTTCACATTTTTACATTTTATTGCAGAGGTTACATACGCATATACACATGCATATATACATATGCATATACATGCAAACAATGAGCAAGAAAAAAGTAAATATAAGTAAACATTTAGCATTACCTACAGTACAAGCATTTATTAGTGTGTGTGTGTGTGTGTGTGAGAGAGACAGAGAGAGAGATTGCAAACAGAAACTCCTTGCTGTTACAGTAAATATAAGTAAACATTTAGCATTACCTACAAGCATTTATTAGTGTGTGTGTGTGTGTGTGTGAGAGAGAGAGAGACAGACAGAGAGACAGACATAGAGAGAGAGAGAGAGAGAGAGAGAGAGAGAGATTGCAAACAGAAACTCCTTGCTGTTACAGGATCATATGACAAAAATGTGGCCTATTTACTACCCAACTCTTGGACAAAAGAGCCAAATGCATGGCGGTGGCGGTCATTTCTACAGATAAACTGCTGGCATATTTCTTTAATGTTAAGATCATCCAACCTCTCCTGGTGGATATGACACACAGCAGCATGGTTCAACCGTGCCTGTGTCATAGTTGACCTGAGCCACGTTTTCAGTCTCCTCAGAGTACTGAAACTTCGCTCGGACTCTGATGAAGACACAGGCATGACCAATGGTGTTTTTGCCTTCTGAGGCAGAAGCTAAACAATTGGAGTCGAGCGGTTGGCAGAAGAAAACGTCACTGTCTGAAGAGGTTCTCTAACAAGGCTATTTTGTTTTGAATAGCTTACCGTTGACTGGGTAAAATAATGTCTTATGTCCTCCTTACGTTTTCTTTTATTGCCTGACATCACTGCCTGTGTGCTGTTTTGCTGTAGCAGCGAGCTGGATGCTGATTTTACCGCTTGCTACTGCTTACAGCCAATGACAACAAAAAACCATAGCAACGTCAAGGCAACGGGAGATGGGCCAATCAAAGATTCATAAAGCTTTTTTACCTGTCCCCACCAATAGTCAGCCGTCTTTGAGAGGTCTGTTCACAACTGAAAATCAGCTGGAAGCGATACCGCGTTTGGTGTTTTTATTCAGCGTTTCCCGCATCGCGGCTTCTCCATTCAAAAATGGTATGGACATTTTAAACTCAGCTGAATATTGGTATGGACGCGTCCATACCGTCCATACGCATTTTTACGCCCATGGGTTCTCCACTATAGTTGCAAATTGGTGTCACCTCACTTAACAAGTATTCTGAGACCAGGCCTTTAAATAAAATCAGGGTGTCTGTGTTCATATGCCTTCCTATTGATTATAAAAATTAATTGATATTAAATTTTATCCACTCAAATATAATAGTGTTGGTAGAATTTTTCATTGGAAGTACCCAAGGGGGTCCAAAATGCATGTCTCATACATCCCAGAAGGAAAATAAACCCTTGCTGAAAAATATTTATTGGTGTTATTATTTTGTGTCATCCATTTAAATATGATCAATATTGTCCATGCAGCATGAAGAAAAGCACATTTTGAAAATATTTCCAATACTAGTCAGAAATTTTCCCGCCAAGAAATTGATTTTTGGTGTCCCAAGTAATTAAGTCAGTACACTAACAGTACTAACTAGAGACACCTGGGGAAAATGGACAGAACTATTCTAATGAGATGACTGCAGTGCATTGTGGGAATCCCACAAGTTCAAGGGAGGGAAACATTGAATTTCATATTGTGGTAGTTTTCCAGCATTGTTCAGGTTTGTATGGCAATTTTTAACAGAATTTATAATAGCAGTCAATACACTAAGGTGGGGTTTACATTAGACCGTATCAGCGGATCATCAGATTAACGTTTTTAAAACAATTAGTGTGCACACAGCAATGCCAATACACGATTCGCGTGCACATAGCAACGCCAATACACGGATACGCTCAGCTCCGCAGGCATCCTGCGCTCCAAATCACTCTGCCCTGAACAGCGAGTGCCCTCTGGAGGGTGCGCACTCCGGCCCTGTGCAGCTCACAGAGCGCGCGAGTATAGCGCACGAGCAGTGATTTGGGACTGAGCCGCTGTGTGTGTGATCTCAGTGCATGTCGGGCATGCGCGTCACTTACCACTTGCAAGTGGAAGGATGGCAAGCCTAAAGACAATCATAACTACACAATGGGCAGTATTTGCATCAGTATTTGCAGTATTTTCATACTTTTATACTCTTTAATGAAAGGTGATACAAGGCGGAAGTCCGCGCCATTTTTCAGCAGTCGCGTCACATGACCAACGCCAGCGAATCAGGAAGGTGGATGTCACAGTGACGTTGTCCAATGATGACGCCAGCTAGAGCTCAACACTGAGAATATGCGGATACGCAGATACGCTATGTTTACACAGCACCGGACCAGACACGATCTAGATTGAATATGTGGACCCTGGCGGATTCCCATTTCCCGGCGTTTCCAGGCGTTTTAATGTAAACGGACAGTGCATCCGTGAAGAAAACGAGACAGATACAATCTAATGTAAACTTGGCCTAACACTTCTAGAATGATGTAGGCCCAGCTTTGTCATGAAAACATGTTTGTGCCATGAATGTGAGTTAGAAGACCTTTCAACTAGGCTACAATGCACAGGCATCATATACACATCTGCACCCTGGTGACCAGATGATGAACTATTTGTCCATACACTAACAGTCCATACACTAACACCGGGGTCTGTTTGTGTACTGACTATTGTGTTAGTGTATTGACCAATTTAATAGGATGACAGTTTGATGTCTCTCGATCCCTTTTGTCAACCTACTAGTATATAGGCCTATACCTAGTACATGTATCCTACCAGGATATCTTTAAAGGTTTTCTGATTAGGCCTAGTCAATTTCTGAGAGTGTCTGTGTACTGACTTAAAAATTTGAATTTGCCCCTCCCCCCCATACTCACCTTTTACAAACTGTTAATTTTACTTCCAGCTTCCCCTACTTACTACCTGGTTGAATGATTGATCTTTGGTTGAAAATAGCTAGGTGAATCCCAAGGAAAGTATGTACTAGTACACCAGGAAGAGTTGATCATGTCTAAAAACTCAATTGTCAATAATAAAGGGGCCAATATTAAGAAAATCTATTGAGTTGGTGGTCACTGTTCTAATATTTTTTCACACCACCTGTACTTGTTGAGGGTTTTCTAATTTGATGGTGATCCATAGAGTAAATATAAATAGATTAAAAAAAAAAAAAAATTATATATATATATATATATAATAAAATATATATGAATAAGAAATATACATAATATACTGTATATAAATATCATTATGCAAATATAAATACATTTTAAGTTTTCCACACCGCAACTCATTTCTTAGACATAGAGTTGGTGTCAAATATACCAGTGGGAGATGGAAACATTAAATATGTTTTTATCATCGCTGGGAACTGCACTTTGTCTCCAGTTTTAATAGGTTGTTTTTAAATTTTGCTTTCAGATGCCACCAAAACCTGCAGTAACTGCATCTGCTATATGCCACCGAAAGTATATGGAACACGTAAAAGCAGATCCACAGCGATATCAGGAGTATCTTGAAAAGCAACGGCAAAAAAACAGGGCACGTAAAGAAGCTGGAGAATTTAAATCCATAAAATCGAGGTCCAAACGGGATCGCCAGGTCCCGGGTTCGAATCCGGACAAGACCTGAGTCTGGTGTGTGTTTCACACATTGATCATTTCATTATCCCAGGAAGCTCCTCAGCCTAAATTAGCCTATCTGTGCAAAAAATGGGCCTTAAACACCAATCATCCATCCGTTACTCCAGATGATCCACCACTGGTAGTAGGCCTAGAGTCCTCTGGTGTGAGTCAACTTTCCCCTCCACATGATGTTACTGATGCTTCAGTTGGACATTGGTGTGTTGTCCGTTACAGCGGGAAGTTGTATCCAGGTATAGTTGATGAAGTTGATGTTGAGGTGCAATGCATGAAAAAGGCTGGCCTCAATAGATGGTATTGGCCTGCATATGAAGATATCATTCATTATGATGTAGTAAAGGACTTCATCTCCTTCATCCCAGAAGTTGTCCCCATCACCAGAAATTCCAAGAACTCTAGGCACATGATGATTCCTACGTACATCTACATGGATCCAACTAGTAAAAAAATCACCCAGATTTGGTGTAGTGATTGGGACATTTATCCAGCGCCTGGTGTAGTCATGAATTTGGACATTGTTTGGATTGACTAAAATGTCAAAAGCACGGGCAAATTTAGAAAAGTGAGGAAATGTTAATTAGGCTACTTTATAATTGGTGTCATGAAATGTTGCCTTAGGTTCTTATATGTTTTGTTCCTAATTTTGTTAACACATGGTTAATGTTGTTGCCATTTTTGAGGTTCAAAAATTAAATCTATTACTGTTCTGCTCAAATAATCAACTTCGTTGTCTTATTTTTAAACGTCAGTACACAAACATGCTGTCAGTCCATAAACGCTGCACCCTTTTAATACATATATTTATTGTTCTATTGTGATAAATATACATTTTCAAATAGAATTATTTATAATAAGGCCCAGATTTGTAATTGGGGTCAATTACATTTTGATTTTGGTCAGAGATTATGGATTTATTAGGCATTTCAGAGACCTGTTTGTGTACTGACAGAGACAAGGGCAACCTTGACCTTGAAATGACCTTGACCTTTGACCTTGAATTTTGCCATATCAAGCAATAAGAAGATACTTTGATAAAACTCCAAAATTGGCTACCAGAATTCTGCCTTATGAACTTATCAGTTTGCTCAAGGTCCATATCCCAATTTGCAACTATAGTGGAGAACCACCCATTTCACGATACGGACCTCCCAGCTGGTAAATAACATATATATATTTTCACGTAATTATGTGAAACTTTTCACATTATAATATGATAATTTGGTTTCACAATAGTCTCCTGTTTATTAGACTACAACAGTTATTTTGGAAAAATGTGCTTTTGCATAATTTTGGGGAATTTTTATTGGGAAAAATATTAAATAACTTTACTGTTATACACTGTAGTGTCACCAAAATCACCAACAGGAGACTGTTGATGTGTGCAGTGATTTTCATGACATTACAGTGAATAAGGGTGAAGTTATTGAATATTTTAGTAGCATCTCTTTTCAGTCCTGCACTTTTTAGATGGTCCCTATGCACTCGTCTCACAGCCAGCTGCACTTAGAGACCATAGACTGTAAAAATAATGGACAAAGCCTCTGTGACATCACTCATAGGATTTCTGAAGAGTGGGTCTGAAGCTCAAATAAGGAGATCTTGGCATCTTGGCAGCACCTGACTCTGCCTAACTCCCGGCTAGTCCATAATTGGAGAAAGGGGCAGAGATAGTGAAGCCTGGCTGCTGGAATAGTATGGCTGGAACATGTGTACTAACCTCGAGGCGAACAAGCTAGCTATGAAAGCTTGCCAACAAGCTACTGGCTAAATTAAAAGAAGCTGCTCCATAACATACAGACCATAACCTCAATAGCTGTTTTACAAAAAAAATAACTGGGCATGTAACCATCTGATAACATAGTTGATCAAGGAGTATCATCTTTTCAATCTTAATTCTTGTTAATAACAATCTTAATAATTGTTAATGAAAGCATTAGCGATAATATTTCCCCATGGTAGCTTAGATAACTAACCTTAGCTTGATTAATAGCTAGCTTGCTAGCAATATAACTAGCTAGGAGTGGCTGATGTCAATAGCAGCTACTGTTAGATGGTCAGTCTATGATGGCCATATAGCACAGTGTATTTGATATGAAACAATCGACCAAACCCACGATTTAGTTAAGAGATTCTTTCTGCAACTGGGTTACCTCCGTGAGCTGGGTCGGGGAGAGGTGGTGTCCACAGAGGACCGGAGCGGTCCTTACCCCATATAACACTTACGCTTACGCCCATATAACACTTCGAATGGTGAAAAACCTGCGGAGGCTTGCGGGACCTCTCATACTGCAAATAACAGGGGCTTGAGCCACTTATCCCAATTACGTGCATCTTTGCTTACGAACTTCCGAATTATATTTTTGAGAGTTCAATTGAATTGTTCTACTAAGCCATCCATTTGTGGGTGATAGACGCTGGTGTGGATAGGCTTAACCCCCAGTAACCCATACAGCTCGCGCAGTATGCGTGACATGAATGTAGTGCCTTGGTCTGTCAGGATTTCTTTCGGAATCCTGACCTGAGAGATAAAGTGAAAGAGTGCTTCTGCTATACTGCATGCTGAGATATTGCAGAGAAGCACTGCTTCCGGATATCGCATTGCATAGTCCACCAGAACTAAAATAAAGCAATATCCCCGTGCTGACCGATCTAATGGCCCGACGAGATCCATCCCAATTATTTCAAATGGAGTCTCGATTAAAGAGAGAGGGTGCAAAAGTGCTTTTAGAGTGGCCGCGGGATTTACTAATTGGCATTCGCGGCACGCCGCACATCACTGACGGACATCTCCGCGAATCCCTGGCCAATAGAACCGGGCCATTATTTGGGCTAGTGTCTTATCCTGCCCCAAGTGTCCAGCCATGGGATTAAAGTGAGCCACTTGGAATATGAATTCCCATTGGCTCTTTGGAATTAACAGCTGTGTTACTTTTTTGCCAGTTTGAGTGTCCTGCATCACTCTGTATAGTCTATCCTTAATAATAGCAAAGTAGCGGAAGGCCGGCGTCGCATTTGGTTGGAGAATTTGACCATCGATTACTCTCACTTGGTCAAATGCATGCTGCAGAGTCCCATCTTGTGACTGCTCTAATGGGAAATCCCCAAGGGAATCCCTGAGAGAGGGGGGGAGGGGAGGGGCGCTCCTCACTCCGCATATCGCCCTGAAGCGGTGCTGATGTAGATGGCTCTGTGACAGCTTCTCTTGCCAATGCTAGTCTGGGGCTTTCCCTAGCTGAATTACGGCAGGACCTACTCTTTACTATGTGCGTCATTAATTCCTTAAACCCCGGCCAATCAGTCCCCAAAATTAGTGAGTGGGTGAGACGAGGGTGAGGCATTGGGGAGAGCATGAATGGTGAAGGTGTTGTGTGTGCATGGGGATGTTCACAACTACCCTTTAGTGTCTGTCCACATTCTATTTCGAGGGGAAAAACATAGTGTAAAGGCAGTGGTTACGCTGCCTTTACACTATGTTTTTCCCCTCGAAATAGAATGTGGACAGACACTAAAGGGCAGTTGTGAACATCCCCATGCACACACAACACCTTCACCATTCATGCTCTCCCCAATGCCTCACCTTGCACCAGGCTTTGGTGGACTGAGGTCTGATTACAGTCGGAATCCACCAAAGCCTGATACGTATCCCCTTGGACACTTACCGGTATTCGATATGCTCCAGCCCGATCGAGGGCAGTTTCTGGCGCGTCAGGGACCCGGACCACTGCGCCCACCTCCATCGCAGAGCACTGATGTTGGAGATGTCCCGGCTCCCCACAGCGGTGGGGGAATGGGGCGAGGATGGGAAGCAGAGGGAGAGAGAGAAGAGAAGAGGAGACATGCCATCCTGCCATCAGAATGGCTGCCATGTGGTCCTTTGCCAGCTCGATTGTCTGGTCCAGCGATGCCGGGCAATGACACTGGACCCACTCCGCCGTTCCTTCTGGAAGTCGCATGACAAATTGCTCCAGTGTCACCAGGTTGATCACTCCCTCGGTGTCACGGTCGTCCACCCTCAGCCACTGCTGGCAGGTGTCCCGGAGTTGCTGCCCGAACGTGAATGGCCAGCCGACCTCCTACAAGCGCAGCGAGTGGAAGCACTGCGGTTGTTGCTCTGGGGAGCGGCCGACACGCTGGAGGATGGCTCTTCGAAGGTCCACGTACACGAGCCGGCTGTCGGCGGGGAGGTGCAGTGCAGCCAGTTGTGCCTCATCCGTCAGCAGGGGGAGGAGGCATGCTGTGCGCTGGTCCACTGGCCAACCCCACACCTCTGCTGCCTGCTCGAAGAGTGTGAGGAAGGCTTCCAGGTCGTCATGCAGACCCATCTTCGTTCGGGTGAGGTGGGGAGGGTCTGCTCCGGTGGTGGTTGTGGGCCCCACCGACGCGAGCAGGTGCCAGAATGCCTGGTGGTCCTCCTGTTGGGCCAGCACCAAGGCTTTGAACTGTTGTTCTTGCTCCTTTGGGAGGGCGACCAGCGCTTAGTGCTGGTTCTGCGGCGAGGGCATGGATCAGGTCCTTAAACAGCGAGGACTCCATGGGGCTGTTCCCTTCTGCACTCTCCCGGGTTTCAGCACCACTGTAGCGAGACTCTGATGTGGGTGGAGCACAGAAGCACGGCAGGCGGTTGTTTGCAACTTGTATTTCCTTTATTGCTGCTTTTCAGCACACAACTCAGACTCTCTCTCTCACAGACACACACACACATACACACACAGGCTAGTAGCAAGCCCTCAGCGCCGACCTCCCCTTCTCACTCTCCTTTTATTGGGCATGGTCACTGGAGGAGACACACAAACACACGCTAATTGACAACAGGTGTAGTGACATGAAATGGAGATTGGATATCACATGTTTGGCCATGTTGGGATTACTATCCTGCTGCCATAGAGTAGCAGACCCTTGTGGACCATGAGCTCACCTGAGAATGGCAGATAGGGCTGGAACACTCTTTCAAGAGACAACTTATCTGGCCATCACTCAACACAGAACTTCTTCATCTGCTGGAGAATGGTGTTGTTGTCCTGATGTGTCTGTATTTCTCTTAGCCTCTTTTCTGTAGCTGGCAGGCTTGTGATGACAGAATCAATGTACAGGTTGATTTTCTTCACTTGCAAACCCTCTGCCATGTTGCTGACAGGAGCTCTGGATTTCACATCTGTGGTTGCAATGCTTTTGCATGTGTAGATGCTGTATGCATGGTGGGAGTTCATCTAAGCTCTTGGAGCCCAGCAGGGGAACTAGAGGCTTGTGGTCAGTCTCAATATGGAAGTTTTTCCCAATGAGGAACTCAGCAAACCTCTCACAGGCCCACATTGAGGCAAGTGCCGCCTTCTCAATCTGGGTGTATCGCTGTTTGGTGCTGCTGAGGGCCCTCAAATCATATGCCACTGGTTTCCATCCTGCATCAGCCTGCTGCTAGAGAAGTACGGCACCCATTCCAAATGAGGATGAATTGGTAGCGACAAGTGTTTCAGCATTTGGGTTATGCAGTGCCAGCCCTGGAGGTGTTGTCAGTTCTGCTATGTTGCTATCAAAAACCTACTGCTGCTGCGGCCCCCAGGCCTGCATGTTGGACTTTATCAGTTGGTCTCTGAGGGGATGCTTTTTCTCCACCAAGTAAGGCAGGAAATTCCCAAGATGTTTTGTCATCCCCAGAAAGCGTATCACCTCACTGATGGTGCTTGGCTCCTTCATGGCTCTGACAGCATTCACCTTATCAGGGTCTGTGCTGATCCCCTGATGCCCCAATGACCTGCTCCAGGAGCTTTATCCTGCTCTTTGAGAACTCGCATTGGTCATTGAGTGTGACTCCTGCCTCTGGAGGGCACATTATAGTGCCCTCTGCAGTCTCCATCATGCTCACTCTGTGTGGCTCCCCAGATGAGCACATGATCCATCTGACACAGAACACCTTCCAGGACTTCCAGAATGTGTGACATACGTTTTTGGAAGTATTCTGGTGCTGATGAGATTCCAAAGCACAGACAGTTGTAACAGTACCGCCTGAATGGGGTCATGAAGGTGGTTAGCAAGGAAGACTTCTTGGACAGTGGAATCTGCCAAAATCCAGCATTGGCATCCAACTTTGAAAACACTTTGGCTCCAGCAAGCTGTCCTAAGGTGTGTTTGACCAAGGGGAGTGGGTGTTTCTCTCTTATCACTGATTTATTCAGCTCAGTGAGGTTGGTGCATATTCTCACCCTGCCCATGCCTGTACGCTTGGGCACTACCACCATGGGTGCACACCACTCTGTCAGCTCCTCCACCTTAGAGATGACTTCTTCCTGTTCCATACAATTCAGCTCCTCTTTAATCTTTGGTAGGAGGGGGAGGGAAATGTGCCTGGACATTGAGAGGGAGAAAGGCTGTGCCCCAGGCTTCAGTACAACATTGTACTCACCCTCCATTTTCCCTAGATCACTAAAAATCTTTGGAAACTCCTTTTTTACAGTCTCTTTGAAGTTCAGGCTGATGTTCTCCACTCTAGCAACCAGCTGCAATGCCACGGCAGCCATTCCATCTAACAGTGATACGCTCAGCCCTTTTACAACATAGATGTCCTCCATGGTGTTTTACTGTTCTTACTGAGAGTGGCTGTGAACATGCTTCTTACCTTGAGATGTGTGCCTCCTGGCCCCTGCAGAATTTTCATAGGCTTTACCAGCCTGCTGAATTGGCCCTGGATGTACGGTGTTTCTGGAACTGCGGTGACATCCGCTCCAGTGTTGATTTTAAACACTGCATTGTGGATGTCCACCTTTATGTCCATCATCCATGGACTGACCTTTGCATCAGCTGACAGTGAGCCCAGGAATGCAACTTTATCATCTTAATCCTCAGTCTCAGTAGCAAGACTCACTTCATACAATTTTTTTGTTCTACACACTCATGTAATGTCCCTTTTTTCTGCAGTGATTACACACTGGTTCTCTTGCTGAGCATTGTTGCAGGCAATGCCCTTTTTGCATCTCCACATCGTTTGCAATGTGTCTGTCTGTCCTGCAGTGCTTTCTTGCTTGTCTGTCTACATTGTGACTTGGTTCATTTGGCCCATGCATCGCCACTGTCATGATCCGCCCCGGACTTCCACTCTGGAGATTTACTATCTCCCAGTTCAGCACAATCCAGATCCGGGATGGGACTTCCATCTTGCCGGGATTCACTTCCTGGTCTGCTCTGCTGTGTATAAATAGGCCGTTCTCAGAAAGGGACTTTGCCGAGACCGTCGGTGCGTGTGGAGGAGAAAGAACGGGGAGAGGTTCTTGCTTCAACAGTGATTGAATGGAACTTCTTCCAATTTAAATCTTCGAGATTTCGGCTGAGTGGAGTTTTGGGGGGCTGGAGGTGTGATCCGGGATTTGCAGGAAGTGAGTGAGATGGAGGGGACTGAGGAGGCAGATGAAGGTGGTGATCTGGCGTCAAGCGACTACAATGAGAGAAATATATATTCAGGAGAATGGCAGAGGGTCAATCGAGGAAGTAAGAAAAGGAAAGAACTAGAACCTGATGAAGAGAGGAGAGAGGAAGGTAAAAGAAATGAAATTAAAGTTATCCTTAGATTCCAATCCCCGTGTACTTTAAATCCTTTAAAAGTTAGTGAGGCAGTATACAAGTTAGTAGGTGAAGTACAAACAGTCAAAACTTTAAGAGATGGCAATTTGATGATTGTGTGTAGAGATAGAGACCAGCAGCAGGGGTTAATGAAGTGTAAAACACTATTGGGGAAAGCGATAAAGCCGCAAGTGTGGGAGGAAAAGGGGAAGTGTATGGGTGTGATATCTGGGGTATCTACTGAGGCTACATCCACACGACAACGGCAACGAGATGTTATTTAAAAATATATCACATCCAAATGGGCAACGATCAGTAAAATATCAGGTCCATATGGCAATGCAATGCTTGCTGAAAACGATGCAATACACATGCCACACCTCTAGGGGCGCTGTAAGACGGTCCCTTCGGAGACACCAGAACAATAGAAGAAGTAAGGACACATGCACATAAACTATTATGCGCGAGACTTCATATTAGCCACAAAGTCAGGAAAATCTGTTCGTAAAATTACATTATAATAACCAAATACAATGAAAAGTATTTTTCCAGTCTCACCTGTGAAAGGTAATCCCATGTGATCTCGTTTGGATGGCAAACCTGTTGGTACAGTTAAACGCAGCTAATCTTTATTCTTCGCTTTGACCTATCCAATATGGCGGTGAGGATGACGTATGATTCTACACGGAAGGCGGCGTCTTTAATGGTCCAGAATAAATTGAATGCTACACGTTGATGGATTAATTTGCTCTTCTACGCCCTTTTTGAGGAATGTATTGTAGGACTTAAACCAACATCTGAAGAGGTGAGATCACTTCTTTTTT
This sequence comes from Neoarius graeffei, assembly GCF_027579695.1. Classification (NCBI taxonomy): domain Eukaryota; kingdom Metazoa; phylum Chordata; class Actinopteri; order Siluriformes; family Ariidae; genus Neoarius; species Neoarius graeffei. The sequence continues at coordinate 27,444,435 of NC_083596.1, read as the reverse complement.
TTCCCTATTTTTGCTGGCGGGATTGACTCTGCCCTAAGGGCAGAGTCTCTCTCTCTCTCACTTTGCACCATTACACAATAAATATTCACAGTGAAAATATTTTGTAAGCGCGTTTCATGAACCAAGTTATAGGATTTGTTGACAACTCGCATCGAGTTCGTTACACTTCTACCCGGCGTGAAGCACTCACAGTCATGTGGTTGTGACGTCATCATAAACAAATCTGTTCTACTCATCCAGATGACTTCACAATGGCAACGTTGCCAGATCATTCCACTCTGGAACCCGTTCTCAAAAAGATTGCGTTTTGGGCACCCAAAACGCCGGTGCCGTGTGGACGCCAGGCCTAAACGATAAGCAATTGTATCGGAGTCACCTGAATCCATTGCCGTCTGGACAGGGCCTGAGTTGACAGAGGAACAGATCCGAGTTAACATGAAAGGGGTTAAAGTAACCAAGGTGAAACGTTTGCCTATTACAAGAGATGGAGTTACAAGTCCTAGTTTGTCAGTTATGATAGCTCTGGACAAAGAGCGATTACCGGAAAGAGTTAAGATTGGGTATGTCAGTTATGCAGTACGAGCATCCATTCCTCCACCAACAAGGTGTTTTAAATGCCAAAGGTTTGGGCATATTGTTGCAGCCTGTAGGGCTAAAGCCAGGTGTGCTAAGTGTGGGGGGGAACATGAATATGGCAAGTGTGCTGTAGGAACTAAAATAAAGTGTTGTAACTGTGGAGGGGAGCACAGCGCTGCTTATAAAGGATGTGAGGCCCATAAAAGAGCAGTATGGATTCAAAACATAAGGGTGAAGGAGAAACTTACCTATGCTGATGCAATCAAAAAGATAGATAGCAAAGTACGATCTGATGCTAAAGCAGTGTCTGTGTCTCAACCTCCGACTCAAAGAGTTGCACAATCTTTGAATTATAAAGTTTCTGAAGACACTTTGATTGTGGAGAAGAAAAAGTTTGTTGCCTTCATAGTGGAAGTTATCAATTGCTCAGCTCAGACAGATAGCAGAACAGAGAGAATAAAGATTATCACAAGAGCAGCAGAAAAGTACCTGGATATAGGGGAATTATCCGTTGAGTCTGTAAATGCAGTATTAGCGACCAGAGTGTCTGAAAGTCAGCAGTCATGTGGTGGTGTTTTATAATGGTATTGTCCATATTACAGTGGAATGCCAGGAGTTTAATTGCGAATGGGCAAGAATTTAAACATTTTATTGAAGAACAGCAGGTTAAACCTAATATCATTTGTATTCAAGAAACATGGTTAAAGCCATCACTTGACTTTATAATCTATGGATATGTAGCAGTACGCAAAGATAGAAGCCTAGGAACAGGTGGGAGAGTAGCCACATTTATTCAACAGAGACTTAATTACAAAGCACAAAATATAAATGAAGAAATTGAAGTAATATCAGTGGAAGTATGGGTGGGTAGAACTAAGTTTAAAATAATTAACTTCTATAACCCTTGTCAAAAGATTAGAAGAGATTTTTAGATAGTTTTTGTGTGGAGGGAAATTGTAGAAATATTTTATGTGGAGACTTCAATGTTTATAACACATTATGGGGAAGCAAAAGAACAGATGATAATGGGAGTACTGTTGAGGAGTTTATGGATGACCACAATCTAGTCTGTTTAAATGATGGAACAGGCACTAGGTTTGATCTAGTACATGGAACAGAATCAGCACTTGACCTTACCTTACTTTCAGAACGATTAGCAGGAGTCAGTCAGTGGGAAGTTCTTAATAATAACCCATTAGGAAGTGATCATTACCCAATTTGGACCAAGATACAAGAGCAGAATGTTAATTTGGAAGAAAACTGGTACCCAAGATGGAAAATGAGAGAGGCTAATTGGGGGCTATATAGCATGAAGACAAGTCAATATGTCAAACTTAAGTGATGATGTTGAATTAGTAAATTCCATAATCACAAATATATTATATGAGTCAGCAGAGGGGGTTCTGGGTGAGTCTTCTGGGATAAAGGAAAAGAAAATGGTGCCATGGTGGTCAGATGAATGTAAAAAAGCGGTCAAAGCCAGAAATAAAGCATTTAGAATGGTGAAATCTAATAATTCCTTCAATAATTTAATAATATATAAAAAGGCACAGTCTCAAGTTAAAAGAGTAATAAGGGAAACTAAGAGGAATTACTGGAGGAGTTTCTGTAATAATATTGGATCAGAAGTCAAGGTCTCCGAGATATGGGGAATGATCAGAAAGATGGGAGGAATAAGAAGGGATTTCTCTTTACCAGTAATTAAAGATAGTGATGGTGAAGCAGTAAATAATGATGAAAAAGCAGAGATGCTTGCTAGGGCCTTTGTTAAAGTGCATAGCTCTAAAAACTTAACAAATGAAGAGTTATTATGGAGAACAAAAATGATTGAAGATAATGGAAACGTATTAGGAAAGAAAGATACAAGTGAGGGCGCACTTGATAATAATTTTACATTATTTGAACTGAAAAGAGCATTAGTGGGTGTTAAAAATATGTCTCCAGGTAAAGATTGAATTTGTTACAAAATGATTGAACAATTATCTGATGTGGCTAAAAGTGTGATTTTAAAGTTATATAATAAAATTTGGGAGCAAGGTAAGCTGCTCTCTAGCTGGAAACATTCAGTAGTGGTACCTATAGCTAAACCAGGTAAGGATAAAGCAGAGGTCAAAAGCTATAGGCCTATAGCACTAACATCTAATCTTTGTAAGTTAATGGAAAGGATGATAACTAAGAGGTTAGTATACGAGATTGAAAAAATAAGTATTTTCTTTCCACATCAAAGTGGGTTTAGAAATGGCCATACTACTATGGATCCAATAATCTGCCTAGAAAATGAAATTAGGAAAGCTCAAGCAAATAAGGAGTCAGTCTTGGCAACATTCTTTGATATTGAAAAAGCATATGATATGCTCTGGAAAGAGGGTCTTTTACTTAAATTGAATAAAATGGGAATAGAAGGCAAAATGTTCAATTGGATTAGAGATTTTTTAAGGAATAGAACCATAGAGGTAAGAGTTGGAGCGAGCCATTCAAAAATCTACGCTATAGAAAATGGTACCCCACAGGGTAGCATCTGCAGCCCAATTCTATTTAATATAATGATTAATGATGTTTTTAACAATATTGATTCCAGAATCAGTAGAGCACTTTATGCAGATGATGGAGCACTGTGGGTGAGAAGCCGAAATTCTGATAGTCTAAGGAACAGAATGCAAATAGCTATAAACGAGGTTGAAAGATGGTCACATGAGTGGGGGTTTCATTTATCTGTTGAAAAGACACAAGTTATATGTTTCTCAAAAAAAAGGGTTAACCCTACAGTGGACCTCAGGTTGTATGGGCAGCCACTTAAGCAAACGGATAATTTAAGATACGTACCTTGGTGTATGGTTCAATATCAAACTTTCTTTTAAAAATCATATTCAAAAGGTTATAGACAAATGTAAAAAGGGAATTAATATTCTGAAATGCTTAGCAGGGAATGACTGGGGGGCATCAAGCACATCCTTGAAAAGAATTTATAGTGCCCTAATCCGACCAGTGTTGGATTATGGATGTATAGCATATAGTTCAGCAGCCAAGACTTCCTTGTTAGAGCTAAACAAGATACAAGTCAAAGACCTCCGTATATGCTGTGGTGCCTTCAGGACCTCTCCAGTCCCAGCACTTCAGGTGGAAGTAGGGGAGATGCCACTGGACCTCAGGCGACTGAAATTATCAGTATCATATTGGCTAAACCTACAGGGTCATGAAGACAATCACCCAACCAAACAGGTACTAAGGGAATGCTGGGAGTATGGTCGACCCGTATGCAGTTTTGGGTGGGATGGTAATCAGCAGGCAGATCAATTGGGGATCAGTGACATTCCTCTTTGCAAAACAATTACAAGGTCAATCATTCCCCCTTGGTTATTTTATTTCCCTATTGTAAATTTGAAAACTAAGGAGACTGCAAACCAGAATGTACAGCAGTATTTAGAAGTAATGTATGATGACATGACACAGATATATACAGATGCTTCTAAAGATGAAACTGGTAAGACAGGAGCAGCAGTATTCATCCCCAGCTACAATACAAGTATTGGGAAAAGGACGTCAGATCACTTGTCAATTTTTTCAGCAGAAATGATGGCTATTATACTGGCCCTGCAGTGGGTGGAGGAGGTGAAGCCTAGTAAAGCAGTTATTTGCTCAGATTCTATGTCTTCCTTAAATAGTATCCAGAGTGGAAAATCTACATGCCGACAAGATCTCTTAGATGAAATTAACCATCTCGTATTTAAGATAAATCAACATAAAACTTTTATTCAGTTCACATGGGTTCCAGCTCATAAGGGGGTTGAGGGTAATGAGAAAGTGGATAAAATGGCCAAAGAGGCCATCAAGGCAAATGAGGTTGAGTTAGAAGTCCCATTAAGCAAGGCAGAAATTAAAGTAATAATTAAAGACATCAACAAAATGTGGCAGGAGAGATGGAATACAGAGGAGAAAGGAAGGCATCTATATAATTTACAAAAGGAGGTGGTGTTTAGAAGGGGTGGTGAACTGAAACGACAGGAGGAGGTTTGGTTGACTAGGCTGAGGATAGGGCACACAAGTCTAAATAGTGGGTTATATACAATAGGGAAACATCATTCTGGGGCCTGTGCACACTGTGGAGAAGTAGAAAAGGTTGAGCATGTTCTTATACACTGTACACAGTATTCCAGTGAAAGAGAGAAGATGGGGAGAACATTAAGAAAATCTGTAACTATAGACAACTTATTAAGTCAGCCATTCACACAATCAGCAGTAACAGCTCTAACACAGTATTTAAAGGACACTCAACTAGCAAATAGAATTTAGTTTTTTCTTTTTATAATCAGTCTGCAATGACTTGTTTATTTGTTTATCCTTGTGAAGGGTTTCACGGGAAGATCCTCGTATCCTCGTAATTGGTTTACGGGAATATTTTTTGTTTGGTTATCCTCGTAATTGGTTTACGGGAAGATTTTTGTTTGGTTATCCTCGTAATTGGTTTACGGGAAGATTTTGTTTGGTTATCCTCGTAATTGGTTTACGGGAAGATTTTTGTTTGGTTATCCTCGTAATTGGTTTACGGGACGATTTTGTTTGGTTATCCTCGTAATTGGTTTACGGGAAGATTTTTTGTTTGGTTATCCTCGTAATTGGTTTACGGGAAGATTTTTGTTTGGTTATCCTCGTAATTGGTTTACGGGAAGATTTTGTTTGGTTATCCTCGTAATTGGTTTATAGGAAGATTTTGTTTGGTTATCCTCGTAATTGGTTTATGGGAAAATTTTTGCGTGGTTATCCTCGTAATTGGTTTATGGGAAGATTTTGTTTGGTTATCCTCGTAATTGGTTTACAGGAAGATTTTGTTTGGTTATCCTCGTAATTGGTTTATGGGAAGATTTTTGTTTGGTTACACAAATTCTAGACAATTTGGCCAGAGTTTCTCTAAGCTCCGGTGAGGTGGGACGAGGGCTGATAGGGCATGCCCGCCCTCTGAGCACCAATACATGTCAAGAAGAGCAAGGATTGACTCAAGCATACATCTCTTAATATTGTTAATATTCTACTCCATTATTTCAGCTAGAAGGCTAGAATTCTTCTGTGACCTTGTGTCTCACTGTGTACTGTACTGTTGTGATAACACATTGCTCGAGACATAATATTGATATCTTTTGAACATTCTATCAGGACATGACCTGCTCAAGGTCTGACTACAGGCTCAGTTTTGATTTATTTTCATGCAGGCATTTGCAACGATTAATATCCCTTGAGATCACACTTCAGCCCGGTAGATGGTGGTAATACACATCGATTGTTAACTGCCAATAAATCGACAGAAGAAGAAGAAGAAGAAGAAGAAGAAGAAGGGACTTTGCCAGAATGTCTTGTCTGTTTCTCACATTGTCTCTGTGCCATTTTTTGCTTCCTGGATTTTTGCTGTCTGTTTTGCCTAGTCTTAGCCACAGTTTTTTGCACTCACGTTTTGTTAGTTTTTCATGTATTTTTTTGCACTGTTTTTTGTTTCCAGTTTTTGTCAGAACTATTTTTCATGTTTTTTCATATTAGCACTTTGTCTACCTCATTGTTGTCTGGATTATTTTTGCTATTTTTGTTCATTGACTCTTTTTGGACTTTAATTAAATCACTTTTTATTCATTTGATTTTCTGGTTTGTGTTCTGCTATTGGATCCTAACTCACCACATCTCGCCACCCTTAACAGTACATTCTGGCCAACATGGATCCAGCGGAACTTAACCATCTGAGAAAGGCTATGCAGCAGCAAGAAGCCCTCCTCAGGACCCACCAACAGGAACTCAGGCAGCTCACTCAGAACCTGGCCACCCTGTCCAACTCACTCAACCTCCTAGCCACACAACTCCAGCACTCCCAAGCTGTGCCTACCCCTGCCCAGCCATCTCTTTCTTCACCTCCTGCCACCGCTGCTCTCCACGAACCAAGACTCCCTTCACTTCAGCCCTACAGTGGAGAACCAGGTACCTGCAGATCTTTTTTGTCACAGTGTTCGCTGATCTTGGAGCTTCAACCTCTGGCTTTCCCCACAGAACGCTCCCAGGTAGCCTATACCATCACGCTCCTCACCAGCAAGGCCAGGGAATGGGGGACAGCAGTCTGGGACGCTGACATGCACTGCTGTTCCAGCTTCAAGGAATTCTCTGAGGAAATGAAGCAAACATTTGATTGTTCTCTGTCCAGCCGGGAGGTGGCAAGAGAGCTCATGGAGCTGTGGCAGGGGTCCTGATCTACCTCGGATTATGCCATTGAGTTCTGGACGTTGGCAGCGTCATGCGGTTGGAATGAGAGTGCCCTGGTCGACGCGTTCCTACATGGCTTATCTGGTGCCATCAAGGATGAACTCGTCTCGTGGGAACTGCTGTTGGACCTCTCCAGCCTGATGGACCTTGCCAATCATATTGACATGTGGGTCCAATAACGGAGAGAGAGGAGCCTCCGCAACTTCAACCCCTCTCCACCACCCGCCTCGTCCATCGAACCCATGCAGGTAGATCAGGTACGGGTGTCAGCGGAGGAAAGACTGCACCGACGGAGCATGGGGGCTTGCTTCTACTGAGGTCAGCAGGGACACATCTGCCCAGCCTGCCCGTTCAAAGGACGAGCCCACCAGTGAATTGAGGGGCCCTGGTGGGCAATGCTCAGAACCCGTCCCCTGTCGACCGACCGTTGCTCCCTGTTATCATCACTCTCAACAATCAGCATCACCATCTTTAGGTGCTTGTCGACTCAGGGGCAGACAGGAACCTGATCTGCTCTGCCACTGCCAAGGATCTTGGAATCCTGTTACTCGCCCTTGAGGTCCCTCTTACCATCCTGACACTCAGTGGCACTGGCTTGACCACCATCACTCACCTCACCACCCTGCTCACCCTAAGGATTTCAGGCAATCACCTCCAAAACTATACAATTTCAAGTCATGAACAACCCTCACGTTCCCATTATTCTTGGATTACCCTGGTTGATGCAGCACAACCCCCACTTAAACTGGACTGATCACACCATCTTAGGCTGGAGTCCTTCCTGCCTGGCCTCCTGCCTGAACTCCGCTCTGCCTCCCACCAAACCACCTCAGCCAGTGAGTTTCCCGACCTTTCTCATGTGCCTGCGGAATATCTGGACCTCAAGCCTGTCTTCAGTAAGACCTGAGCAGTGTCCCTTCCCCCTCATAGGCCCTATGACTGCAGTATTGACCTCCTGCCAGGGATGGTGCCACCCAAGGGACGTCTCTTCTCTCTTTCCCCCACTGAAAGATAAGCCATGGAGAAATACATCACTGAGTCTCTGGCAGCTGGGATCATCCGCCCTTCCTCCTCCCCAGCAGGGGCGGGATTCTTCTTCATGGAGAAGAAGGACAAGTCGCTCTGCCTCTGCATTGACTATTGAGGTCTCAACGCCATCACAGTCAAGAACCGCTACCCACTACCGCTCATGACTACAGCCTTCGAACTATTCCAGGGAGCTAAGGTGTTCACTAAACTGAACTTATGCAATGCCTATCACCTAGTTAGGATCAGGGAAGGGGACAAGTGGAAGACAGCCTTCAACACCACCACAGGCCACTATGAGTACCTCTTAGTCCCTTTCAGCCTGACTAGCGTGCCCGCGGTATTCCAGGCATTGGTTAATGATGTCTTGAGGGACTTTCTTAACACTTTTTTTGGTCTTTTTTTTTACCTAGACAATATTTTGATTTTCTCTTGCTCCCTGGAGGAACATCGGGGTCACGTCCGGCAGGTTCTTCAATGCCTGCTGGAAAATAAGCTGTTCGTTAAGGCAGAGAAGAGCGAGTTCCACCAAGGCTCTGTCTCATTCCTGGGGTTCATCATTTCATCAGCCAAGATCCAGATGGACCCCCTCAAGCTGGAGGCAGTCACTGACTGGCCCACCCCATCTTCAAGACGAGAGCTCCAGCGCTTCCTGGGGTTCGCCAACTTTTACAGGCATTTCATCTGCAACTTCAGCATGGTGGATGGAGCTCTCTCAGCCCTGACCTTGACCAAGACCAAGTTCAAGTGGGGGGAGGAAGCAGAGAAAGCCTTTTCCAGTCTCAAGCACAGGTTTACCACAGCAACCATTCTCACCATACCTGATTCTACCAAGCAGTTTATCGTCGAGGTCGATGCCTCCGAGTCAGGGGTTGGAGCCATCCTATCCCAGAGGGCCAATGACAACAAGGTCCACCCATGCTCCTTCTTCTCCCGACCAGCTATCCCCAGCCGAACGAAATTATGACATCGGCGACCGAGAACTACTGGCCGTGAAACTAGCCTTGGAGGAGTGGAGGCACTGGCTTGAGGGGTCTGACCTCCCATTCCTAGTCTGGACTGACCATAAAAACCTGGAGTACCTCAAGTCTGCCAAATGTCTCAACTCTCGTCAAGCCCGTTGGTCTCTCTTCTTCTCCCGATTCAACTTCACGCTCTCCTACCGCCCAGGCTCCAAGAACGGCAAACCCGATGCCCTGTCCAGGATGTTCTCTTCCCACCAAGAGGAGTGCAAGCCACCTGAGACTATCCTTCCTCCATGCTGCCTGGTGGGAGCCAATATTCTAGAAGTTGAGATGCTCATGCAGAAGGCCCTGGAGCAGGACCCTGGTGAAGGTAACTGCAACAATATTCCTCGTAATCATCTGTTTGTTCCCTGTCATGTATGAATTCAAGTGCTGCAGTGGGGTCACGGTTCCAAGCTGGCCTGTCATCCGGGAGCCGCCCGAACCCTGGGTCTCATCCATCAAGGAGGATGTCCAGGAGTTCGTGGCAGCCTGTGACACATGCTCCCAGAACAAGACAGCCAATCAACCACCTGCCAGCTTACTAAGACTCCTTCCTACTCCGCATCGACCTTGGTCTCACATCGCCCTGGATTTCTTCACAGGACTCCCCAACTCAGGTGGCAATACATGCATCCTCATTGTCACTGACCATTTTTCTAAGATGGTCCATTTCATTCCTCTGCCCAAGCTCCCCTCAGCCAAAAAGACTGCAGAACTACTCATCCACCACGTTTTGGTCTGCCTACCGACATAGTTTCTGACCAGGGTCCTCAGTTCACTGCACAGTTCTGAAGAGCCTTCTGCAAACTCATTGGGGCCACCTGTAGTCTCTCCTCAGGCTTCCACCCACAGTCCAATGGCCAGGCAGAATGGGCTAACCAGGCTTTGGAGGTTGCACTCAGGTGCATGGCATCCAGGGATGCCAGTTCTTGGAGCAAGTACCTACCTTGGATCAAATATGCACATAACACTCTCCCTTCCTCTGCCACAGGTCTCTCTCCATTCCAGTGCTCACTAGGGTACCAACCACCGCTGTTCCCCAGCCAGGAGGAGGAGGTCGCCATACCATCAGCCCAGGCCTTTATTCACCGCTGCAGGAGAACATGGGCATTGGCCCAGAGAAGACTCATTCACTCCGCACTTGCATCCAAGAAGCAAGACGACAAATGTCGCTCCAAGGCACCCACCTACTGAGTGGGTCAACGAGTTATGCTCTCCACATGCCACCTGCCACTTAGGGCCGTCTCTCGCAAGTTGGCACCCAAGTTCCTTGGACCCTTCCTCATCAAGAAGGTAATCAACCCATGTTCCGTTAGACTGGCATTACCACTCACTATGTGACATGTTCACCCTACCTTTCATGTATCTCAGCTTAAACCTCTGGTTTCCAGTCCTTTGCTTGTCTGCTTGTGTCTCCAATTTGGATGCAATGCAAAATCTTTCAAAGCACTTTATCCAATTTGTCCATTCATCTGCCTTGAACATGAACTTCTCTGGTGGGGAGACTTGAAACTGACTCATGTTGCCGCTTTGCAGGCTTACTGCCATAGGCTGAACTATATCACTCTGTGAAAAAAAGAAAACTCCCACACTAAACTTGACTCTCTCACACCGGCTTTTAGTCTCTCAAAGCCAAAGCTCCTTTCTGACACCATGTTCTGTTACTTATATTTGCCTGGAGTAATATCTGGAGGCTTGACACAGGATATATGACAGACGGTTCTTGTCGATTTACTCCATCCTTTATTAAGCTCCCCCATGCAACACAATACAACTCACACAAGGTTCCTACCCAGGTATTTTACCTAATACTACAGGAGCTAGCCTCAAGTGACCATTCAAGGAACTGCAGATTTTAGCACTTCCGCATTGGCTTCACTTTTCAGGATTGGGGTTGCCACTTGAAAGAGACCAATGTTATTAGTCCAGCTCAGAGAATGACTTGTTTGATTAAAAATAAGCTGCAGCTCATTGTTCACCTTGGTACAGTAGGAAAGAGGGGTCTGTTGTGCTTTAACAATGTTTCTCTTAAGAGTTATTGAATTACTAAGAGTTGTTAAACAGTGACACTACACACTTCCAGACAATACGTGTGTTATGAATTGACCCAGGCCATTTTGAATTAAAGTGGGAGTCATCTATTCTAGAGAAAGGTATTAGATATTTATATGCTGATATTCAAACTCAACAGCCAAACCAATACACACCTTCCTTCAGTGCTCCTTCAAAAGCTCTGACAGTGAACAAAGTGTTAGGGTTTTGCTGGGATACAAACCCGGGTCGCTGGCATGATAATCCAGCAAACCCCCACTAGGCCACCAGGGGGATGACTCAAGTGCAGAGGCGTGAGGCGAAAGTAGAGTATCAAAAACAGTTTATTTACACTATATACAGTCCAAAGGAAAAAACAAAAAGATAATCCAAAAGCTCAGATGATGTACAAAAAACAAAAATATCCAAAGGTTCAAAGTCCAAAATCCAACTAAGAAAAGAAGAGGCAAAAACTCAAACACTCAGAAGATCAAAATGTCAAAACAAAATCCACAAAGTCCAAAAGAAAGAAGCAAAAACCAAGAATACAAAGACACAGGCAAGGTACATGGGACAGAGGGAACTAGCACTAACAGCATAGCATAGGAAAAAGACTCCGTGACAAGGGAACAAACAGAGGGGTATTTATACACACACTAATTAAGAAACAGGGTGGGGCAGGAAACAGGTAATGAAGACAAACACAAAAACACAGAGGCGGCCTCTAGAGGCCAAAACAAACATGACAAGATGGAAATAACAGCGGCTTCTAGAGGCCAAAACAGTCCCAGTCCTAACACAAAGAGAGTACCATAGGTTTCTAGCTAAGCTAACAAGGAAAGTAACATTATTTAGCATAGCATTTCAAATTATGCATCAATCCAAATAACCCCACTGTGCTACCAAAATTGTGTAAACAAATACCAAGATCAAGTTAAGTGGCTTTATTGTCATTTCAAACATATACTGTACACTGTACACTGTGAAATTAAACAGCATTCCTTCAGGACCATGGTGCTACATAAAACAACACAGAACTGCATGAGACTATACAGAACTAAATAAGACTACACAGACCTCCACAGGACTACATAAAGTGCACATATGCAAACATTGCAAGATAGTACTATAATTCTTAAAACAGAGCAATAGTAAAAAAAAAAAGTTTGAAAAATGACCAGTAGACAGTTCCAGTGTGAATAAAGTGATTAGCAGTAACTAGAAACTAGCACAGAGTTCTTGCACCATTCCATGTTGAGGTAAACACACAAGCAACCACTGTGAGCCTTATGTAGAGAGATGCATTTCTGTTGGCATGAAATGAGGCAAGCCTGTCTAGCTGAATAAACTCCCATTGAATAGCCTGCCGGAGTTGGCTGTAGTCCAGTTTATTGTCCAGGGCGCAGCCATTGGAAAGTAGGATGGATGGGAGAGTCAGCCAGCTATAGTTTGGGTTTTTCCGCTTCCTCACACACGCACTGGCTATGATGCTCCCTCTCCTGGTCAATGACCCTATTTTTTCTTTCTTCTTCTTTGAAGTTTATTGGTATTTGGCAAAGAAGTAATTGCTGCATTACTGCCACCAACTGTAGTGTGGATCACAGTCCCTCTTGCTCCCTCCACCTCCTTTCCCCCATCTCCTCCCTTCTTTTTCCCTTTTCCTGTGCACCCCCTGTTAGTAATTGGCTGGCCACTGTTTGTTTCCCATTTAAAGAGCCAGAGCTGTCTGAACACCGGATTCCCCCCCCCCCCCCACACACACACACGACATGCACACATAGCCAGTGGACCATGAGGAGATATTTGCTGAATTTGACAAAAAGTGTATTGGATTAGAATCAAGACTGCACCTTTGATGCTGTGAAATCAGCAAAGATGATCAGAGGTCATATACAGAAAAAAATAAAGGTCTTAAAAAGACCTGTGCTAAGGTTCTGTTAAAGTTCTCTATTACTACTTCATACATCATGAAAAAATGCATGTAACAACTTTGTGTTTGGGATACAGAGGAACTGGGAGACAGGCTTCAGAACATGTGCATTTATTCTTTATATTTCACTTTTCAGTGACCACTGACACACATATACACACACCACACATGTTGGGGAACTCAGTTCTGTCTCTTGTGAGTGGCTATCTGGAAGACACACAGAGACACACATTAATAGACAGCCAGTAATTAGACACAGGTGTAACTCATCACATGTTACCTGCTGGTTCAATCTGACGCTCGACCACACCCTTGCTGCCACATACCCCCACCACCCAACTCAGTCCGGGGAGTCATCCAGCCTGCAGCTAACTTCCCCCGGGCAGGAGAGGTAATCTGCCACCATCATCTGTGCCCCCAGCCTGTGGACCACCTCGAATTTGAAGGGCCGAAGGGCCAGATACCAATAGGTGAGCCATGTGTTGGCATCCTTCATGCAGTGAAGCTACTGGAGTGGGGCATGGTCAGAACCAAGGGTGAAAGGTCATCCTAGCAGGTACAGTGGTGCTTGAAAGTTTGTGAACCCTTTAGAATTGTCTATATTTCTGCATAAATATGACCTAAAACATCATCAGATTTTCACACAAGTCCTAAAAGTACATAAAGAGAACCCAGTTAAACAAATGAGACAAAAATATTATACTTGGCCATTTATTTATTAAGGAAAATGATCCAATATTACATATCTGTGAGTGGCAAAAGTATGTGAACCTCTAGGATTAGTAGTTAATTTGAAGGTGAAATTGGGGTCAGGTGTTTTAAATCAATGGGATGACAATCAGGTGTGAGTGGACACCCTGTTTTATTTAATGAACAGGGATCTATCAAAGTCTGATCTTCACAACACGTTTGTGGAAGTGTATCATGGCATGAAAAAAGGAGATTTCTGAGGCCCTCAGAAAAAGCCTTGTTGATGCTCATCAGGCTGGAAAAAGTTACAAAACCTTCTGTAAAGAGTTTGGACTCCACCAATCCACAGTCAGACAGATTGTGCACAAATGGAGGAAATTCAAGACCGTTGTTACCCTCACCAGGAGTGGTCAAACAACAAAGATCACTCCAAGAGCAAGGCGTGTAATAGTTGGCAAGGTCACAAAGGACCCCAGGGTAACTTCTAAGCAACTGAAGGCCTCGCTTGCATTGGCTAATGTTAATGTTCATGAGTCCACCATTAGGAGAACACTGAACAATAATGATGTGCATGGCAGAGTTGCAGGAAAAAGCCACTGCTCTCCAAAAAGAACATTGCTGCTCATCTGCAGTTTGCTAAAGATCATGTGGACAAGCCAGAAGGTTATTGGAGAAATGTTTTGTGGATGGATGAGACCGAAATAGAACTTTTTGGTTTAAATGAGAAGCGTTATGTTTGGAGAAAGGAAAACACTGCATTCCAGCATAAGAACCTTATCCCATCTGTGAAACATGGTGGTGGTAGTATCATGGTTTGGGCCTGTTTTGCTGCATCTGGGCCAAGATGGCTTGCCATCATTCATGGAGTAATGAATTCTGAATTATACCAGCGAATTCTAAAGGCAAATGTCAGGATATCTGTCCATGAACTGAATCTCAAGAGAAGGTAGGTCATGCAGCAAGACAACAACCCTAAGCACACAAGTCATTCTTACAAAGAATGGTTAAAGAAGAATAAAGTTAAATGTTTTGGAATGGCCAAGTCAAAGTCCTGACCTTAATCCAATTGAAATGTTGTGGAAGGACCTGAATTGAGCAGTTCATGTGAGGAAACCCACCAACATCCCAGAGTTGAAGCTGTTCTGTACAGAGGAATGGGCTAAAATTCCTTCAAGCTGGTGTGCAGGACTGATCAACAGTTACTGGAAACATTTAGTTTCAGTTATTGCTGCACAAAAGGGGGTCACACCAGATACTGAAAGCAAAGGTTCACATTCTTTTGCCACCCACAGATATGTAATATTGGATCATTTTCCTCAATAAATAAATGACCAAGTATAATATTTTTGTCTCATTTGTTTAACTGGGTTCTCTTTATGTACTTTTAGGACTTGTGTGAAAATCTGATGATGTTTTAGGTCATATTTATGCAGAAATATAGAACATTCTAAAGGGTTCACAAACTTTCAAGCACCACTGTAATATTGGATCCATCAATCTATCCATTATCTGTAGCTGCTTATCCTGTCCTACATGACAGGCAAGCTGGAGCCTATCCCAGCTGACTATGGGCGAGAGGTGGGGTACACCCTGGACAAGTTGTCAGGTTATCATAGGGCTGACACAGAGACAAACAATCATTCCCACTCAGATTCACACCTTGAGTCAATTTAGAGCCACCAATTAACATAACCTGCATGTCTTTAGACTGTGGGGGAAACTGGAGCAACCAGAGGAAATCCACACAGACATGGGGAGAACATGCAAACTCCACACAGAAAGGCCCTTGCTGGCCTCTGGGCTCAAACCTTCTTGCTGTGAGGTGACAGGGCTAACCACTACACTACCATGCCACCCATAATATTGGATCATTTTCCTCAATAAATAAATGACCAAGTATAATATTTTTGTCTCATTTGTTTAACTGGGTTCTCTTTATCTATTTGTAGGACTTGTGTGAAAATCTGATGATGTTTTAGGTAATATTTATGCAGAAATACAGAAAATTCTAACGGGTTCACAAACTTTCAAGCACCACTGTAGATCTCTGGCAGGCTGCGATTGCTCCAGTCTTATCAATTTGGGGACAGACCTGCCCATGTTCCAAGTGGAAACCCAGATACCTTACTTCCACCCATCCAATTACACACTTTTTCGGGTTTGCCGTGAACCCAGCGCACCTCAGCAACCTCAGGACAGTCCTTTGATGTTGTCAATGCTGCTGCCAATGATTACAATAAATAATGATGTCATCTATATAGGCAGTGGCATAAACATTATGGGGACAGAAGATTTGGTCCATGAGATGCTGAAACGTTGTTGAGGCCTCACACAACCCAAAAAGTAGGGTGACAATTTGGTGTAAACCAGACAGAGTGGAAAAGGCCATTTTTTCATGGGATAATGGAGTCAAGGGGTTCTGCCAGTATCCCTTTTCTAAAATCCAGTGTCAAATAAAAGTGAGCTGCAATTAACCAATCGAACAGTTCATCAACATGAGGCATCAGATATGCATCAAATTTAGACACAGCATTGACTTTTCTGTAGTCCACGCAGAACTGTACTGTCCCATCAGTCTTGGGAACTAAGACCACCGGGCTGCTCCACTCGCTGTGCGACTCTTCAATTACTTTCGCGGTGGGAACACCCACTGTAAACAGGGTAAAATTTGTCAGACATATTTTAGGCTATTTGGAGGTAAAATCTGTTTCAAGATGGCACGCGGATTTTATGTGCTTCAGATGATTCAGGATGGCGATTCAATTCATGATTAATTTCATGATTCAGCACAGCGATTCAATTTCAGGACAGCAAATCAATTCATGATTCAATTCTTGATTCAGGACAGCGCTTCAATTCAATCTTAAGAATTGAGACACTGATGATGAGTGGTACCTTTTTTTTTACTTTGACTTGATCCAGCCAAAGATCACCTCGAGTAAGTGTAAATATTTCTTCTATTTCTGATGAACAGATTGGTTGATATGTGTGCACTGTAATGCATACACAGGAAAAATGACTAAGCAGTATTTTCCTCAAAAATAGTTAATTTTGCTTGATTTTGAGTTGAGAGAGTAAAATTTGGAGTTGGATTGGGAGCAAAATTACAGAGTAATTGTGGACCATAGTAACATACTGTAGTTGGCTGTGGCTCTGAATTGAGTAAAACAGTGCAAGAGTTAATTTAAAGACACACTGAAGAGTCAAATACAAAAATAAAGTCAAATGCCAGATTAATGAAGCTGTTGTAAAAAGCAGTTTTAGAACTTTGTTGGAATGAGTGGGGGAAAAAAAAAGAACTTACCCATTGTGACTTGGCCTGATGGGATTGAGTTAATCTGATGGGATTAAGAACTGGCAGTGGGAGGGTTTTTCACTTTTCTCATTGAATGGTATGGAAATTTTTTAAACTTCTCATTGAATACCCCTCCCACTGCTAACCCTTTATCCCAAAACAATAGGACATAAAATTTTTTGATGGCCAGGTAATTGACCAAATCAGTGGAGCAGATTTAAACTTTTGTGCTTGATACATTTACACAGATACGGGGAGAACATGCAAACTCCAATCATTTACAATATTGACTTAATCAATAGATTTTTGTTTCTTCTTCTCTGGTTTGATTCTGGGTCAGTTTCTAAAGATGTCCATATGGCAGCGGGGACGTGGTCGAGTGTCGGTCTGTGAATGGAGGGCGGAGTCAGGGAAGGTAAGTGGCAGAATCACTGCACCTGATGGGAATTAACCTGTGTTTGTGTGTCTTCCCCAGTGACCACACCCTATAAGAGGAGAGGGAGAGCAGAGGAAGGGAGCTCTCTCCCCAACCAGAACACTTGTGTGTGGGCGCGCGAGCGTGTGTGACTGGGAGAGTGTCCTGGATGTCAAAAGCTGTAGAGTTTAAGGAGTTTAGAGAACTCAGTTCTGGTCTGCTGTGCTTCTGTGCTCCACCCACCACAGAGCATTTTGACAGTGGTGCTGAAACCCGGGAACAGAGCGCAGAGGAGAACAGCCCCATGGAGTCCTCCCCCTTCAAGGACCTGATCCATGCCCTCACCATGGGCCAACAGAGCCAGCACCAGGCGCTGGTTGCCCTCCAGAAGGAGCAGGAGCAAAGGTTCGAGGCCCTGGTGCTGGCGCAGCAGGAAGATCGCCAGGCATTCCGGCACCTACTCACGTCAGCAGGGTCCACCACCTCCACCACCGCGGACCCTCCACACCTCACCCTAACGAAGATGGGTCAGCACGATGAACCCGAGGCCTTCCTCGCTCTCTTTGAGCAGGCAGCAGAGGCATGGGGCTGGCCGGTGGAACAGCGCACGGTGCGCCTCCTCCCCCTGCTAACGGGTGAGGCGCAGCTGGCCGCGCTACAGCTCCCCACTGACAGCTGGCTGGTCTACGCCGATCTCCGCAGGGCCGTCCTCCAGCGTGTGGGGCACACCCCGGAGCAACAACGGCAGCACTTCCACACACTGCGCCTGGAGGAGGTTGGCCAGCCGTTCGCGTTTGGCCAGCAACTCCGGGACGCCTGCCGGCGGTGGCTGAGGGCTGACAACTGCAACGCCGAGAGAATCGTCGATCTGGTGGCACTGGAACAATTCATCGCCCGACTTCCCGAAGGAACAGTGGAGTGGGTCCAGTGCCATCGCCCGGCATCACTGGATCAGGCCATCAAGCTGGCGGAGGACCATTTGGCGGCTGTTCCGATGGCAGGACAGCAGGTCTCCTCTTCTCCCCTCTCCTCTCTCTTTCCCCCTTCCCTTCTGTTCCTCGTCCTCCCCCATTCCCCCCCTGCGGAGGCGAGGGCCGGCTCCACCTCAGCCGGCCTGCCACACCCGCGGTGCCCTACCGTTTCACACTTCCGTGTCTGTCTCTCCCCCCATCAGGTGAGTGTGCTCCAGAACACTGGTGCAGAGAGAGAGTCTGGGCTGGTTTGCTGGCGCTGCAGGGAGCCGGGGCACCTCCAGCATCAGTGCTCAGCGATGGAGGTGGGCGCCGTGGTCTGGATCCCCGATGTGCCAGGGACCACCCTCGATCGGGCTGGAGCATATCGCATACCGGTGAGTATCCAAGGGGATACGTATCAGGCTTTGGTGGACTCCGGCTGTAATCAGACCTCAATCCACCAAAGCCTGGTGCAAGATGAGGCATTGGGAAGAGCACAGTTGGTGAAGGTGTTGTATGTGCATGGGGATGTTCACAACTACCCTTTAGTGTTGGTCCACATTCTATTTCGAGGGGAGAAATTTAGAGTAATGGCGGCGGTTAATCCTTGCCTTACCCACTCGATAATTTTGGGGACTGATTGGCCGGGATTTCGGGAATTAATGACTCATTTAGTGAAGAGTGGGGCCTGCCATAGTTCAGCAGGGGGAGGTCCTGGTGTGGCATTGGTGGGAGCAGCTGTCACAGAGCTGTCTACGTCATCACTGTGTCAGAGTGAGGAGCAGCAGGCTCCTCCTCCCTCTCTCGGGGAATCCCTCACGGATTTCCCGTTAGATCAATCGCAAGAACAGATTCTGCGGCATGCGTTTGACCAAGTGAGAGTAATTGACGGTCAAACGCTCCAGCCAAATGCCACCCCATCCTTCCCCTATTTTCCCATTATTAAGGATAGATTATACCGAGTGACGGAGGACACTCAGACTAAGGAGCCGATAATGCAGCTTTTGATCCCAAAGAGCCGCTGGGAATTTGTATTCCAGGCAGCTCACTTTAATCCCATGGCTGGACACTTGGGGTAGGATAAGAAACTAGCCCGAATAATGGCCCAGTTCTATTGGCCAGGGATTCACGGCGATGTTCGTAGGTGGTATACGGCATGCCGTGAATGCCAGTTAGTAAATCCAGTGGCCATTCCAAAAGTGCCTTCGCACCCTCTGCCATTAATCGAGACCCCATTCGAAAGAATGGCTCTCGTTGGGCCATTAGACCGGTCAACATGAGGATATCGCTTTATTTTAGTTCTGGTGGATTATGCAACGCGATATCCAGAAGCAGTGCCTCTTCGCAATATATCAGTATGTAGTATTGCAGAGGTGCTCTTCCGCGTCATCTCCCGAGTTGGAATTCCCAAAGAGATTCTGACTGATCAAGACACTATGTTTATGTCACACACACTGCGCGAACTGTATGGGTTACTGGGAATTAAGCCTATCCGCACCAGCGTTTATCACCCACAGACGGCTTAGTCGAACGGTTTAATCGCACCCTCAAAAACTTAATTAAGAAATTTGTAAGAGAGGACGCATGCAACTGGGATAAATGGCTCGAGCCCCTGTTATTCGCAGTGCGAGAGGTCCCACAAGCCTCCATGGGGTTCTCCCCGAATTATTATATGGGCATAAGCCGCGTGGCATTCTAGATGTACAGCGGGAAAATTGGGAGGAGGGACCTTCAACAAGCAAAAACAAAATTCAATACGTTACCGACCTGCGCGCAAAACTCCACACACTCACACACCTAACCCAGAAGAATTTGCGGCAGGCCCAAGA
Organism: Neoarius graeffei; assembly: GCF_027579695.1. Taxonomy (NCBI): domain Eukaryota; kingdom Metazoa; phylum Chordata; class Actinopteri; order Siluriformes; family Ariidae; genus Neoarius; species Neoarius graeffei. The sequence goes on along the minus strand of NC_083596.1, from coordinate 27,424,449 downwards.
ATGGCAAATCCGCCTGTACGACAGGGGAACGTGCCTTAGGGAGTTCGCACCAGGAGATAAAGTACTCGTGTTGTTGCCCACATCGAGCTCCAAATTGATCGCAAAGTGGCAAGGACCCTTTGAGGTCACACGGCGAGTCGGGGACATCGACTATGAGGTGAGGCGAACGGACAGGGGTGGGGCGTTACAGATTTACCACCTCAATCTGCTAAAACTTTGGAATGAGGAGGTCCCCGTGGCATTGGTGTCGTTGGTTCCAGAGAAGGCAGAGCTGGGGCCGGAGGTTCAAAAGGGAACATTGACATCACCTACCACTCCGGTCCCCTGTGGAGACCACCTCTCCCCGACCCAACTCACGGAGGTTGCCCAGTTGCAGACAGAATTTTCTGACATGTTCTCGCCCCTGCCCAGCCGCACCCGCCTCATAGAACACCACATTGAGACGCCCCCAGGGGTGGTAGTGCGCAGCTGCCCTTACAGGCTGCCCAAACACAAGAAAAAGGTGGTTCGGGAAGAACTTGAGGCCATGCTCGAAATGGGCATCGTCGAGGAGTCCCATAGTGACTGGAACAGCCCAGTGGTCTTGGTTCCCAAGACTGATGGGTCGGTCAGGTTCTGTGTGGACTATAGAAAAGTCAATGAGGTGTCTAAATTAGATGCATACCCAATGCCTCGTATCGATGAGTTGCTTGATCAATTAGGCACGGCTCGTTTTTATTCGACACTGGATTTGACAAAGGGATGTTGGCAGATCCCCTTGACTCCGCTATCCCGAGAAAAAATGGCCTTTTCCACACCGTTTGGCTTACACCAGTTCATCACACTTCCTTTTGGGCTGTTTGGGGCACCCGCTACATTCCAGTGGCTTAAGGATAGGGTCCTTTGCCCCCACGCCGCATATGCGGCCGCATACTTAAATGACATAATCATCTATAGTAATGACTGGCCGCGGCACCTAGAACACCTAAGGGCCGTCCTTAGGTCGCTGAGGCGAGCGGGTCTCACAGCCAACCCAAAGAAGTGTGCAATTGGGCGGGTGGAAGTTCGGTATCTGGGCTTCCACTTGGGCAATGGGCAGGTGCATCCCCAAATCAATAAGACAGCAGCGATTGTGGCCTGCTCGAGGCCCAAGACCAAAAAGGGGGTGAGACAGTTCCTGGGGCTGGCTGACTACTATCGTAGGTTTATACATATTTATTCGGACGTCACCAGCCCGCTGACTGATCTCACTAAAAAGGGGGCACCAGACCCGGTCCAGTGGACGGAGCAATGCCAGCAGGCTTTCTCTGAGGTAAAGGCTGCACTGTGTAGGGGGCCACTGTTACACTCCCCTGACTTTTCCCTCCCCTTTGTTTTGCAGACGGACGCGTCAGACAGGGGGCTGGGGGCGGTTCTGTCCCAGAAGGTGGAGGACTGCCCAGTGCTGTACATCAGCCAGAAACTATTGGTGCAAGAGGGCAGGTACAGCACCATTGAAAAGGAATGCCTCGCCATCAAGTGGGCGGTCCTCGCCCTCCGTTACTACCTGCTGGGGCACCCTTTCACCCTCTGTTTGGACCACGCACCCCTCCAGTGGCTCCACCACATGAAGGATGCCAACGCGCGGATCACCTGTTGGTATCTGGCACTCCAGCCGTTTAAATTCGAGGTGGTCCACAGGCCGGGGGCGCAGATGGTCGTGGTGGACTTCCTCTCCTGTCGGGGGGGGGGGGGGGAGTCAGCTGCAGGCCGGATGGCTCCCTGGCCTGAGTTGGGCGGTGGGGGTATGCGGCAGCGGGGGCGTGGTTGATGGTCGGTCTGTGAATGGAAGGCGGAGTCAGGGAAGGTAAGTGGCAGAATCACTGAGCCTGACGGGAATTAACCTGTGTTTGTGTGTCTTCCCCAGTGACCGCACCCTATAAGAGGAGAGGGAGAGCAGAGGAAGGGAGCTCTCTCCCCAACCAGAACACTTGTGTGTGTGTGTGCGCGAGCGTGTGTGACTGGGAGAGTGTCCTGGATGTCAAAAGCTATAGAGCTTAAATAAAGGAGTTTAAGAGAACTCAGTTCTGGCCTGCTGTACTTCTGTGCTCCACCCATCACAGAGCATTTCTACAGTCCACATGATGGCAGAAAAACATTCAATTTCAAAAATATTTCAAACATTTAAATAATTTAAAAAGGAAGCTTAGAAGTGTGATGATAACTGAGGTCATAAGGTCATATTATTCTTATTGTAACGATTTAAAAAAGAGGGTAGTTTATATAATCAAATGTTAGTGCATTATGTGGCCTATATCCTAAGGTAATTTGAAACTTCTAATAATTATTCTATGAGAAATTCGTGTTTTTAAAAAAATACTGTGATTAATTAAAATTTGAGTAAAATTTGAAACTTTAATTAGATTTTAAGTAGTGGGTGCTTAATTATTTGCTTATTTTTAATACAATGTTATATGTCCATCAGACAAGTTCAAGTTCAAAGATTTTAGAAATGCAGTTTGTTTAAATTATATAACTGTTGTTCATTGTAAACAAATTGCTATTAAGAAATTAATCATTTCGTATGCAGTCTTAAAGCTGCAGTTGGAAGTACTGAGAAGATAGTGGACTTCGCTTGAAAATTTGACCCTCCCTCCGAGCCATAAGTGCCTGCAATATAAAAAAAAAAACTCCTTCTCACCCCCGGCGGGGGGGTGGTATCCATGTCATCCTCAAGCTCGGGTCCTCTACCAGAGGCCTGGGAGTTTGAGGGTTCTGCGCAGTATCTTCGATGTTCCTAGGACTGCGCTCTTCTGGACTGAGGCTTCAGATGTTGTTCCTGGGATTTGCTGGAGCCACTCTCCCAGTTTGGGGGTTACTGCCCCAAGTGCCCCCACTACCACGGGGACCACGCAACCCTTGACCTTCCACATCTGTTCCAGCTGCTCTTTCAACCCTTGATACTTCTCAAGTTTCTCATGTTCCTTCTTCCTGATGTTGGCGTCAGCTGGGATCGCCACATCTATCACCACCACCCTCTTCTGCTCTTTGTCCACCACCACTATGTCCGGTTGGTTAGCCAGGATCTGTTTGTCAGTCTGGAAGCTGAAGTCCCACAGAATCTTGGCCCTGTTGTTCTCAGCCACCTTCTGTGGTATGGCCCATTGGGACTTGGGTATTTCTATTCCATACTGGTTGCAGATGTTCCTGTATACTATCCCAGCCACTTGGTTGTGCCTCTCCATGTACGCTGATCCAGCTAGCATCTTACACCCTGCTACTATGTGCTGGACTGTTTCAGGGGCTTCTTTGCACAGTCTGCATCTTGGGTCTGATCTACTCTGGTAGATCCTGGCCTCTATGGCTCTTGTGCTTATGGCCTGTTCTTGTGCTGCCATGATTAGTGCCTCTGTGCTGTCTGTCAGTCCTGCATTATCCAGCCACTGGTAGGATTTCTTGATATCAGCCACTTCCTCTATCTGACGGTGGTACATGCCATGTAGGGGTTTGTCTCTCCAGGTTGTCTGTTCCTCCTCCTCCTCTGCACTCTCATCAGGGTTCTGCTGCCTGAGACATTCACTTAGCAGTTCATCCTTTGGGGCCATCTTTCTGATGTATTCTCGGATTTTCGATGTTTCATCCTGGACCGTGGTCTTGACGCTCACTAGCCCTCGGCCTCCCTCTTTCCGCTTAGTGTATAGTCTCAGGGTGCTGGACTTGGGGTGGAACCCTCCATGCATGGTGAGGATCTTTCTAGTCTTGATATCTGTGGCTTCTATCTCCTCCTTTGGCCAGTTTATGATACCAGCGGGGTATCTGATGACTGGTAGTGCGTACATGTTGATGGCTCGGACCTTGTTTTTACCATTCAGCTGACTTTTCAGGACCTGCCTTACTCTCTGGAGGTATTTGGCTGTGGTTGACTTCCTTGTGGCCTCTTCATGGTTTCCATTAGCCTGTGGGATGCCAAGGTACTTGTAGCTGTCTTGGATATCACCTATGTTGCCCTCTGGTAGGTCAATCCCTTCAGTCCGGATCATCTTGCCTCTCTTTGAGACCATCCGGCCACACTTGTCCAATCCGAATGACATCCCTATGTCATCGCTGTAGATCCGGGTGGTGTGGATCAGCGAGTCTATTTCTCGCTCATTCCTGGCATACAGCTTGATGTCATCCATGTAGAGCAGGTGGCTGATTGTTGCCCCACTACGGAATCGGTACCCGTAGCCGCTCTTCGTGGTGATCTGACTGAGGGGGTTCAGGCCTATGCAGAACAGCAGTGGTGATAGCGCATCTCCTTGGTATATGCCACACTTGATGTTGACTTGGGCAATGGGTTTTGAGTTGGCCTCTAGGGTTGTCTTCCACATTTCCATTGAGTTCTGGATGAAGGTCCTTAGGTTCCTGTTGATCTTATACAGTTCCAGACATTCCAGTATCCATGTGTGTGGCACTGAGTCGTAGGCTTTCTTGTAGTCAATCCAGGCAGTGCACAGGTTGGTCTGTCTCTTCTTACAGTCTCGGGCGACTGTTCTATCGGCCAGTAGCTGGTGCTTGGCTCCTCTGGTGTTACTGCCAATTCCTTTCTGTGCCTCGCTCATGTATTGAGCCACATGCTTACTCATTTTTGCCGCAATGATGCCTGACAGGGCCTTCCATGTTGTGCAGAGACAGGTAATTGGCCGGTAGTTGGATGGGATGGGTCCCTTCTGGGGGTCCTTCATGATTAGGACTGTCCTGCCTTGGGTTAGCCATTCTGGGTGGGTTCCATCCCTCAGCAGCTGGTTCATCTGTGCTGCTAGGCGTTCATGGAGTGCAGTTAGCTTCTTCAGCCAGTACGTATGGATCATATCGGGGCCTGGTGCTGTCCAGCTCTTCATCTTTGACACTCTTTCTTGGACGTCTGCCATTGAGATGGTTACTGGTTCTTGTTCTGGGAGGTTGCTGTGGTCAGCTCTTAGGTCCACTAACCATTGGGCATCGGTGTTGTGTGATGCCTTTCTTTCCCATATGTCTTTCCAGTATTTTTCCACCTCAGCTCTTGGTGGGTCTGACCGGTTGTTGTTCCCCTGCCATTGAGAGTACACCTTGGCTGGTTCAGTGAAGAACAGCTTGTTTATTCTCCTGGTGTATCTCCTCAACCGGGTGGCCAGAGCTGTTAGTCGCTGTTTGGCAGTTTCGAGTGCCTCTGGTATGGAGAGTGAGTTGTACTTCCTGGGCGCCCCTTTATTCACCATGTTCCCTTTCTGTAGTTCAGCTAGCTGGCTAACTTCTCTCCTTGCTGCCTTTATCTTGGCCTCTAATCGTCTCTTCCATGGTGGATACTGTTTGTTATGTCCCGAGCCCACCTTGTGTCCAAGCATCTCCATGATTACTGTTGCTGTACTGTGTATCAGCTTGTTGGTCTCAGTGATGGTCTTCAGAGCAGCATTCACATCTACTAGTAGACCTTCTGAAGGTACTTGGCAACTCAGCTTCGGTATTTGTCGGGGGCTCCAGGTTTCCAGTTGGGTCATGATCTGGCCTTCTCAGGTCAGCAGCTCTTGTGTTGAGGCTGTTAGCTGTTGGGGCTTGGTACCCAATCTCTGGTTGTGGGGATGATGACATCTCCCCACTGACCTGTCTTCCTGGCTCCCCCTTGCCGTAGCATCGTTGTTGTATTTCATTAATCTCTAGTTGTGATAGCAGATTTCGATGTTGGAACACTGGGCTAATAGCTGTTTCTTTGATTGTGGGTTTCGAAGTATCCAATGGTCCCACATTCTCTGCATGTATCCCCTCTCTCTGGGATTGCTTGTATAGTAGCATTCCAGCAAATCTGTATTTTCTGTCCTCGTCCATCGATGTCTTGTTCCAGTAGCCCATTTCTCATCAGTTTGCCCTTGTTGACCCGGGCGACGTCTGAGCTGGCATGACTCTATCAGTTATGTTTTCATTCATTCCTGAGGTAGGCTGATATATCATTAGGGGTTTTGCCTAAGGACCCTTACTGGATGATGTTTTGCCCCGACCGGGATTCGAACCCCAATCTCCTGCGTCGTAGTCAGTGAGCATTACCACTGTACTATCCAGCTGATATATATATATATATAGAACTCAGTTCTGGCCTGCTCTACTTCTGTGCTCCACCCATCACAGAGCATTTCTACAGTCCACATGATGGCAGAAAAACATTCAATTTCAAAAATATTTCAAACATTTAAATAATTTAAAAAGGAAGCTTAGAAGTGTGATGATAATGGATATATATATATATATATATATATATATATATATATATATATATATATATATATATATAATTAGAATTTAGCAAAAAACTTTACTGCACATATTTAATGTTTGTCACAAAGGACTGAAAAATGAAAAGAAAAAAAGGTTAAAACAAGGAAAGATAAGCTTTAGCTTAAAACATATCCATCCATTAGTTCATTATTACTAACTGAACATAACACTTCTTTGTATCCCCATACATTCTTAAATCCATCAATGTCTTTCATTGCTGAATAAAATTTGAAGTATCATTATTCTGGACTTCACCAATCTTAAAAAGATAGAAACATTCTTGACCAGAAAAACCTTCCACAGCATTTCTCTGGCTAATCCATATTGCCATCTTTGTCTGTTCAATTACAAAATTCAATAACTGACAGTGGCGGCATGGTGGTGTAGTGTTTAGCGCTGTTGCCTCACAGCAAGAAGGTCCGGGTTCGAGCCCCGTGGCTGGCGAGGGCCTTTCTGTGCAGAGTTTGCATGTTGTTCGTGTGGGTTTCCTCTGGGTGCTCCGGTTTCCCCCAAAGACATGCAGGTTAGGTTAACTGGTGACTCTAAATTGACCGTGAGTGTGAATGGTTGTCTGTGTCTATGTGTCAGCCCTGTGATGACCTGGCGACTTGCCCATAGTCAGCTGGGATAGGCTCCAGCTTGCCTGCGACCCTGTTGAAAGATAAAGCGGCTAGAGATAGTGAGATGAGAATAACTGACAGCATGATTTTTTTTCTTCTGAGTACACATAACACCCAAAATAAAACAATTATTTGTAAACCCAACATTATAAGCTCTGAATATCAACTCTAAATGACAAAACAAAGAGCCAAGTCTATCACATTCCATAAAACAATGAAAAAGAGTTTCTCTCTTTGTACAAAAAGGACACTTATCCTCAGCAGTTGGATTAAAAATAGAAACAAAAGATTTGACAGCTACTGTGCCATGTATAAGTTTCTACTGCAAATCACCATATTTTTTTTGTTAATGGTGGTTTATATAAAGCTGTCCATGCATATTAAGCCCAAGTTTCATATACCATGGTGTGTCATCCCTTGCATGCAACTTTGTCTTATTCAAAGCCTTAACACATGCTTTATAAAAAACTTTCCCATTTGTTGATTATAAATTAAAATCAGTTATCTCTAATAAGTTACCCACACACCCAGCATAATCAGGCATTGAGACTCATCTCATCTCATTATCTCTAGCCGCTTTATCCTGTCCTACAGGGTCACAGGCAAGCTGGAGCCTATCCCAGCTGACTACGGGCGAAAGGCGGGGTACACCCTGGACAAGTTGCCAGGTCATCACAGGGCTGACACATAGACACAGACAACCATTCACACTCACATTCACACCTACGGTCAATTTAGAGTCACCAGTTAACCTAACCTGCATGTCTTTGGACTGTGGGGGAAACCGGAGCACCCGGAGGAAACCCACGCGGACACAGGGAGAACATGCAAACTCTGCACAGAAAGGCCCTCGCCAGCCACAGGGCTCGAACCCAGGACCTTCTTGCTGTGAGGCGACAGCGCTAACCACTACACCACCGTGCTGCCCCGCATTGAGACTCAACATTGGGAAAGACTCATCACCACTGGAGTTCAACCCCTCACGGGGGTGGATTCGGGAAAATGGGGGGGGGGGGGCAACCCAGTAAGGCCGGGTTCCTTCATTCAACAGCATTCTTGTCATCTCTATGTCATCTCTTGTCATCTCTATCTCTATGTGTTTCTTGAATAAACATAACATCAATATGTTTTTGTTTTACCAATTCAAAATACTGTGCTCTCTTCCTCAAGTCTCTTGCACCATTGATGTTTAAGGTTGCTATTTTAAATTCACTCATAAATGGAAGAGAGCATGAAGACAAATCAACAAACAAGAATAACAGAAAAAAATAAATATTTATGCTGTCTCATTACTACTTTCATCTGTTAGTTGATTCAGTTTGGTCAAGAATTTCCTGAGTTGGTGGACCTCTGGTTCAGTGAAATTACCTAAATGCCTAAAGTACTGAACTGACTTAATAAAACTATTTGTATCTGCAAAATGTTCTTCCACTTTCACCCCTCTAGCATTCTTTGTAGTATCCATAAAACTTTTGATTATATTCACAGTATAGACTCCACTTCCGCTAGGAGATGGAGAGCATGAAAGAGAATCTGAGGAATCATTTTCAGTATTAGCAACCATGTAGTAATCAATTCCACTCCCCGCAGTAGGCACACTTACCAGTCCCCCCAGGATTTCGCGGGCCTTTTTTGTGATTGTTGCGGGCTAAAATGTCTGATGTTGTGTGTGGGGGGGGGGGTGTCCAAAAAATTGCGATGAAAGTTGCGGTGTTTTTTAGGTTTTTGTTGCGATTACATTGCGGGAGGAAGTGAAAGTTGCGAGAAATTGTTGCGATTTTCTCTTTTTGTGATTAAAATTGAGTGATATGTTAAATATTAAGTTATTACTGAAAAACCATTGATTAAAAAAACAAAGACACTGAGAAATGGTCCTGCAAACAACTTTACCAATATAAAAGATTACCAGGACTATAAAAATGCAGAAAAATAGGCTTTACTTATCCAAATGCACCTGTTGGTTCAAAAGTTAAAGTGCATAGAACCTCACAGCACAACATGAAGTTACCTTAAAATATAATATAAATGCCTCAGCTTTCATGTAAGAAAAAAAACAACTATTAATACTAGTACTGCATGCAGGCAGTCTCTCCTGAAGACTAAATTAAACAATAATTATAAACTAATAAAATAAATGGCTCAGGCTTCATAGAAAAAAAAACAATTTGAACAGAATCTCACAGTATGATGCTGAAGCTGCCTAAACAATGTAAAATAAAATACCACTTTGGCAAAAATGTTGGCATCCATTAATTTCTTGTATTAAGTAAAAAATAATGTAAAGTGCACACAGTCCTTCACTGTAAACATAACACACTTTCAGTAACAGAATTTAAGCCTACATAAACACTGACTCACACATGCTGCTTCTCTTGAATGTATACATGGAAGTAAGCAGTGTTGCCAGATACTGCTGACGTTTTCCAGCCCAAAATATGTTAAAAACCTGCCAAAATGCACTTGAAACCACCCAACTGGGAAGGAAACCGCCCAATCTGGCAACACTGGAAGTAAGGCGGAAGGTAGTTTGTTGACGTCACCTCAAGACGACGCCAACGATTAGTCAAATTTGCGGGAAAGTTGTGGTGATTGGATATAATTGCAACACCGCCCTGAATTCATGGGGATTGGTTGAATTTACATTTAAGTTGCAAATCGCAACATTGCAAAATCCTGGAGGGTCTGACTTACAGGATTTTTTGTGACTTGAGACGAATGTCTATTTAGTTTTTTTCTTTTTAATGTTTGGAGTCTTGAACACTGTGTCTCTATGACGCTGTTCTCCTTAGCCATGAACATGCTCACCAAGTCCACTGAACCAGAGTGCAGAGGGCCCAGAATGAAATCTGCTCAATGGCAACCACCTATCAGGGCATTCATGGATGACCTCACAGTCACTACAGAATCCATTGCAGGCTGTCAGTGGATTTTACAGGGGCTGGAACAACTAGTCGGGTGGGCCAGGATGTTTTTTAAACCAGTCAAATCAAGATCTATGGTGCTCAGGAAAGGCAAGGTGGAGAACAAATTCCGATTCAGCATCTCAGGCACAGTCATACCAACCATCTCAGAGAAGCTGGTCAAGAGCCTGGGCAAGGTTTTTGACAGCTCTCTAAGACATCTATCCAGTCAGCATGCACTGTGTTGGATGGCTGGCTGAAAATGGTGGACAAGTCTGGCCTTCCTGGGAAGTTTAAAGCCTGGACCTACCAGCATGGCATACTTCCCAGAATCCTGTGGCCTCTCCTTGCTTATGCGGTCCCACTGTCAATGGTTGAGACCTTAGAGAGGAAGGTCAGTAACTACCTCCAAAGATGGCTGGGGCTGCCGAAGAGCCTAAGCAGCATTGCACTCTACGGACACAACAACAAACTGCAAATGCCCTTCAAATCCTTAGAAGAGGAATTCAAGGTAGCAAAAGCCAGAGAGGTTGGTGGGAGTGGTTGTTCAAGGCCAAGCTGGGCTAGGATCCTTCCTGACTGCTCAAATGAACCCTGTCAGGGGGAAGGAAGGGCATCACCTAGTCCAGGAGGAAGTGAGGGCAACAGTGGAGGAGATAAGATAATGCAGGACAGTGGGGATGAAGAAGCAAGGAGCGTGAAAAAAGATGGGAGGACGTGGTTGAGAGGAAAGTGACCTGGGCTGAGCTCTGGAAAGCTGAGCCTCACCGCATCAAATTTCTTATCCAGGTGGTGTACAACATACTCCCAAGTCCAGCAAACTTGCACACATGGGGTATTGCAGAGTCACCAGCATGCCCTCTGTGTTCCAAGCGAAGAACCCTGGAACACATCCTCAGTTGCTGCAAAAAGGCACTTGGAGAGGGATGGTACCAATGGATGCATGATCAGGTCCTGAAATCCATCACTGAAGCCATCAGCGCAGGACTTGATTTGGCCAAGGGGTGCAAACCATCCAAGAAGACCATCACCTTTGTCAGAGCAGGACAGCATCCCAATCCTACCAAAAGAACAGCATCGGCAGGCATCCTTGCCTTGGCATGGGACTGGCAGCTGTTGGTTGACATTGGATGACAGCTGAAGTTCCTCAGCCACATTGCAGCCACCACCATGTGACCAGACATTGTCCTAGTGTCTGAGTCAACCAAGCAAGCTATGATGCTGGAGCTGACAGTTCTATGGGAAGATCACTGGGAAGAAGCCTTCGAAAGGAAATTTTCAAAGTATGCGGAGCTGGTTAACACCTGTCAGCAGGCTGGATGGAGAGCAAGGTGTCTCCCAGTGGAAGTAGGGTGCAGAGGATTTGCAGCTCATTCCCTAGTCAGAGCCTTTAGCAATTTGGGCATCAAAGGAGATAGGAAAAGGAGAGCCATCCGCAGTATTACCAGTGTGGCAGAGAGAGCCTCAAGATGGCTGTGGCTCAAAAGAGGACAGCCATGGAGCCAGTAGCTAGCCACCTGGACACAAGCTGGGGTCTGATCAGCCCTGGCTGGGTCACCTGGAGGAGGGTGTATGATGTTGAAAGACTCAAAACACCCAATGATTCCAGGAACATCACTGAGGATGTGTCCAGAGGCAGCATCAGAAGATGTATGTTCACAACACAGAATCCTCTGTGTCCATTATCTCATCAGCGCACAAAACTGGCTCTGCAACCTGAACATTAGTCTTGTCTTTACCATCCATTAAATAATTTACTATTTTCTCCACTGTCACACTCATCATGCCATTCGCATTATTATTGCTTAGTTGTGCACTTTCACTATTTTCCCCAGTCTCATCAGCATTAGAATTGGAGTTTTTACCTACTGGTGAGCTCTCAGTTCTCACAGCCCCAGGATTGGCAGATAGCTCAATCTCCTGATCTCCTCTTGCACCTCCGCTATGCTCACCATTCACACTTTCTCCTTCTTTATTAACTGGCGCGTCTTGGGCCGTAGGTGCCTTTTTAGCTCAGCCTTTGTTGGCTTAGCCTTTGGTTGAAGCCTATAGAGGCACCTGTCTGTATGTGTAATGTTTAACTGAGTTTGAGCGTGTTTAAGAAAGTAATTGGCATGCCAGCCTCAGGCAACGATTCTGCAGTCATGGTGTGGTGCCACTGCATACTGACTATGTAAGTGCCACGTAACATAACCTCAGATTACGATATAATCCTCTGTGGTTGAACAGTCTAGAGTACTGTCCAGGAATAAAACAGATTTTGCAATGTAGGTTCGAATCCTGGTGTTGACGTAAAAGGCTGAGCTCAGACCTGCACAGGTTTCTATTCATTGGCTCAGCCTTTGGCTGAAGCCTATAGAGGCACCTGTCTGTATGTTTAATGAGTTTGAGTGTGTTTAAGAATGTAATTGGCGTGCCAGTCTCAGGTAGTGATTCCACAGTCGTGGTGTGGTACCACTGCGTACTGACTATGTAAGAGTCATATTACATAACCTCAGTTTGTGATGTAATCATCCATGGCCGAGCAGTCTAGAGCACTGTCCAGGAAAAGAACAGATTTTGCAACATTGGTTTGAATCCTGGCACCGACGTAAAAGGCTGAGCTCAGACCTGCACAGGTCTCTAGTTCTCTGGAGAAGACCAAATAAGATGGTCTCTTCTGCATCCAAAACATTTCATAGACTCAGTAATAGCAAATATAACATAGTCAAAATTTTCAACTTTGAATTTAAACACCACATTCAGTTCGCTAGTGCAATCTTTCAAAATCATATAAACATGCCTCCTAAAAGACACAACATGCTTTAAAAGTGGAGATTTACAGCCAAGGGGAACTTTCTTAATTGGTGATACCAGTTGTCCATATCTTGTCAATTCATGTTGTAAAACTTCATCTATTATGAATGGTGGTACTTTTGACAAGGGGTCACCAGTGGAAGAACATTAAGAAATTTGTCCTTGATAACACCATGACTTACAATCTCATTTACTTTATCAACACTATCCAGAAAAAGGACAACAGATCCATTAATTCTCAAAGTTGATACCACACTATTATGACCCACAACACTACCTACTGCTAAACCGCATTCCTCAACTGAAATATCAATGCTTGCAGCAATTTTAATTGCATGCTGCCGACTTAAATTTTCAAATGCCATCCATCCATCCATCCATCCATCCATCCATCCATCCATCCATCCATCCATCCATCCATAACCACTTATCCTGTGCAGGGTTGCAGCCTATCCCAGCTGACTATGGGCGAGAGGTGGGGTACACCCTGGACAAGTCACCAGATCATCGCAGGGCTGGCACACAGAGACAAATAACCACTCACACTCACGATCAATTTAGAGCTACCAGTTAACCTAACCTGCATGTCTTTGGACTGTGGGGGAAACTGGAGCATCCGGAGGCAACCCACGCAGACACAGGGAGAACATACAAACTCCACACAGAAAGGCCCCTGTCAGCCGCTGGGCTCGAATCTAGAGTCTTCTTGCTGTGAGGGTGACAGTGCTAACCACTACACCACCGTGCCACCCTTTTCAAATGCCATTACTCATTAAACAAAAGAAACACCCAGTGAAAGCACCGGGTGTTAATTCCTAAAGGGAGAGAACTCAGAAATCACTACAACAAAAAGAGAAAAATTAAATAATGAAAAAAAAGATTATAGATAGAAAGATAGAGAGAAATCACTCAAGCCAAACTGACAACATGCACACACTCTCGTGCTCACAAATGCTCCACTCACAGAGAGAGAGAGAGAGCGCAGCCAGTCCACTCTGTAGTACTACTCTTCCTTCCCTGACTCCCGAGGCTAATCAAAAGGCAGGTGCACTTTCAGCCCACCAGAGAATTATGCATTACCTGTTTGAAAATTCACGAGGGACAGCTTCACTCACTCCTGCAAGGCCACCTGGTTCAAAAAGTGACAGTGGCTAGTGGCAAACAGTGACAGCATTGTGTGTGGTGTGTGCAGGTCAGTGGTGGAATATAATTTACTTATTTACTGTACTGAAAGTACAAATTTGAAGTTCGTGTATTTTACTTGCATATTTCTATTTTATGCAACTTTATACTTCTACATCATGAGGCTATGTCACAGAGGCAAATATTTCACAAAAATTGTCTAACAGTTTTAGTTACCAGTTACTTTTCACATTACGTTTTTTATTAGCTGGAAAATTCATTGCCATAAAGATGAAAATGTTTTTTCTGAACTCAAAAAAAGCTGAAATTTTAGGGTTGTATAGTTCCTGCACATATATGAATTATATAATATATAATTAAAATTAGGGCGGCATGGTGATGTGGTGGTTAGCACTGTCGCCTCACAGCAAGAAGGTCCGGGTTCGAGCCCCGTGGCCGGCGAGGGCCTTTCTGTGCGGAGTTTGCATGTTGTCCGCATGGGTTTCCTCCAGGTGCTCCGGTTTCCCCCACAGTCCAAAGACATGCAGGTTAGGTTAACTGGTGACTCTAAATTGACCGTAGGTGTGAGTGTGAATGGTTGTCTATGTGTCAGCCCTGTGATGACCTGGCGACTTGTTCAGGGTGTACCCTGCCTTTCGCCCGTAGTCAGCTGGGATAGGCTCCAGCTTGCCTGCGACCCTGTAGAACAGGATAAAGTGGCTAGAGACAATGAGATGAGATAATTAAAATTAGTTCAACCTTAAACATCTACAGCAGTAAAATAAAACATCATAATTGTATAACCCTGACAGGGACCATTTTACTGCACAATGAGTACTAAGCAAATTTTAATACTTTAAGTAAAAAATTTGCTGATAATACTCACATACTTTTAGTTAAGTACGGTTTTGAATACTTTTTCCACCACTGGCGCAGGTCAGCTGTCAAGAACAAGTTAGTATTAGAAACAGAGAGTCTCTTCTTGAAAGAGAAAGGCATTATACTACTCAAATCATTTTTGATATTTGAAATTAAGGGTTGGGTCACAGTCATTAATAGCTCAGTCTAATCAGCAGTGCTGTGTTGGAGAGCACTGTCCAATGTGGGCAACATGAAAGAACTAATAACAGTGTGACGAGTGAAGTAGTCCATGCCCTATGCACCCCACCTTCCCATTTACAGCACCCTCTCCCATAAAAAAGTTCCAGTGTCCCTGAGTGCAAGCCTACACTGAACATCCATGATCTCTGATCCCTCAGACAGCACTGTATCAAGAACTGTCATTCATCTGTAGCTGATATAAACACATTGGCTCAGCATTACTTTGGCAAACCTTTGTCAAGCACTACAATACAGAGTTACATTCACAAATACCAGTTAAAACCTTACTGTGTAAAAAAGAAGCCTTATGTTAACTGGGTCCTGAAGCTCTGTCAACTTCTATGGGCTCAAAGGCATCTAGGGTGGAACATCACGTAGTGGAAACATGTAGTCATAGGAATCAGTATTCCAGGTATTTTCTGTAAAAAACGGATACCGTGTGCTCTGGACCAAAGACGAAAAGGACCATCTAGACTGTTACCAGTAACAAGTTCAAAAGCCAGGGTCTGAAATGGTATGGGGCTTTGTCAGTGCCCTTGGCAAAGGTAACTTACACTTACACTTCGGATGGCTGCCTCGGTACTTCTCTCTCTCGTACTTTCTATGTTTTGTGTAATTGTTGTGTTTTTTATCTGTTTTGTACTATGAAAACTAAGTGGAACCGGAGTAAAATTCCTTGTGTGTGTTCACATACCTGGCAATAAAAGTTTCTGATTCTGTAATGACAGCATTAATGCAGGAAAGTACAATAAGATTTTGGAACAACATATGCTGCCTTCAAGACAATATCTTTTCCAGGGATATTTCAAAAAGACAATGCAAAACTACATTCTGCACATATTACAAAGGCATGGCTACAGAAGTAGAGGGTGCCTGTCCCCTCTGTCCCCAAAAGAGAATGTGTGGAGAGTTTTTAAACAAACAAACAAACAAACAAACAAACAAACAAACAAACAAACAAACAAACAAACAAAAGACAATGATGACCTCATACTGTTGCACACCTTCAGATTTGTTTGCAGGAAAAATGGGAAAAAATAACATCTGAAATGTTTCGTCACTTGGTGTCTTCAGTCCCTAAACATCTGTTAAATGTTGTGAGAAGAAATGGCAACAAAGTGGTCAATGCTTTATCATCCCAACTTTTTTGAAATGTGTTGCATGAATAAAAATCGCAATGTGTTTATTTTGAATGAATGAATGAAATTCATGAGGTAAAACATCAAATAATGTACTTCTGTAATATAGGTCAAAGATTATTTATAAATCATTTTTAAGTTTTAATTTCAATTTCAACATACCATCCCAACTTTTCCTGATTTGGGTCTGCATTTCTGTTCACTCTTGATGGATTTGTCAAAATGACATACATGCCTATACTCTAAATTGTTTTAGCTATGATGCTACCAAAGTCTGCCCATTGGTTAATGGATGCTTTTGTTGCATTTAGCTGTACTTAATGCATTTAAATCTCTGTTAAATTGGGTGAGAGGAAGTATTTTATGTTCATCTAGATTGTGTACTGTGAGGGAATTTTTAATGGATGAACATTATTATTCTCTGTGTTTCTGTGTGTTGAGCTCAAGTGGCCTATACTGAGAAAGATGTTTTTTCCTATGTTGTAATCGCTTTTCTGTGGCCTTGGTGGTAATGAGCAGGGTGCTTGAGTTCATCCTAGCTTGCATCTTCTCATGATGTAACCACCTTTCCTGACCTTGGTGGTGATAAGCAGGGTGCCTGAGTTCTCATAACTACGCATCCGCCCGCACGCCAGGTGCACGCTCTAACAAAGCTTCATAGAAAATCTTGAGCCAATCACATGAAGACACAAGCAGTGAGCGAATGCTTTCAGAGTATAATAGATAACATTCCTAAAACACAACTCAGAGTGCGCGTACTCTCGGCATCATCAGAAGTGATGTCTTCTTCTATTCTTCTCTTTCCTTTCCTATTTTATATATCTTTATATGATCTACTATAATAAATGACTGAAAAGACAACTGTTAAGCGTTCTGAAGTGTTTATTAGAAATTTCCATTACAGTACAATATATGAATGTTGGAAAGCATTCTAGCATCTGAAGTTCACAATAGTGGTTTTTAGCATGGCTGAAATTTTACTGTTATGTAGTTTTAATTAAAAAAAATTTAAATGAGTTAAAATTCTGTGTAATGCTTTGGGCATCAGCTGTAAAAAGAAGGGTATCTACAGGGCCATTTATAACACCTGAGCCACCGAAATTACCTATAAGAATGCAGGGTTGTTGTTTTTAAATACAACGTATATTCTATTTTGATATTTTGGTTTATAATGGATGGCAACAGGGCTTTACATGAACTTTTTTGCTCACCATCCACTGTAGCTAGTGGTTTTCCTGAGTCACTAGCCATTCAGCCTTTTCACTAGCCACAATTTTGTTGCCAGGAAATCGCAGTTTTTTCTTCACCATGATATGTTAAAGTTCGGAAGATCTAGATTTAATTATGAATGGCAGTGTATAATCAGTCCCCCCAGGATTTCGCGGGCCTTTTTTGTGATTGTTGCGGGCTAAAATGTCTGATGTTGCAGGGGGTTTTTCCAAAAAATTGCGATGAAAGTTGCGGTGTTTTTTAGGTTTTTGTTGCAATTACATTGCGGGAGGAAGTGAAAGTTGCGAGAAATTGTTGCGATTTTCTCTTTTTGTGATTAAAATTGAGTGATATGTTAAATATTAAGTTATTACTGAAAAACCATTGATTAAAAAAACAAAGACACTGAGAAATGGTCCTACAAACAACTTTACCAATATAAAAGATTACCAGGACTACAAAAATGCAGAAAAATAGGCTTTACTTATTCAAATGCACCTGTTGGTTCAACAGTTAAAGTGCATAGAACCTCACAGCACAACATGAAGTTACCTTAAAATATAATATAAATGCCTCAGCTTTCATGTAAGACAAAAAAAAACTATTAATACTAGTACTGTGTGCAGGCAGTCTCTCCTGAAGACTAAATTAAACAATAATTATAAACTAATAAAATAAATGGCTCAGGCTTCATAGAAGAAAAAAAAACAATTTGAACAGAATCTCACAGTATGATGCTGAAGCTGCCTAAACAATGGAAAATAAAATACCACTTTGGCAAAAATGTTGGCATCCATTAATTTCTTGTATTAAGTAAAAAATAATGTAAAGTGCACACAGTCCTTCACTGTAAACATAACACACTTTCAGTAACAGAATTTAAGCCTACATAAACACTGACTCGCACATGCTGCTTCTCTTGAACGTATACACGGAAGTAAAGGCGGAAGGTAGTTTGTCGACGTCACCTCAAGACGATGCCAACGATTGGTCAAATTTGCGGGAAAGTTGCGGTGATTGGATATAATTGCAACACCGCCCTGAATTCGCGGGGATTGGTTGAATTTGCGTTGAAGTTGCAAATCACAACATCGCGAAATCCTGGAGGGTCTGTATAATGTATCTCTACAGTAGCACTCAAGTATTCAGTGCTGTTAAGGTAGCTCCCTATATGAAAACATGCAACCAATTCAGAGAAAAATATAAACAGAGTATTCTGTTTATTGAACTCAAATTCAAGCCCCTTACAATATGAAATATCATATAATATGAAAAATAACATTCAGTACAACTGAACGGATTCTAATATTAAAAGTCCAATTCAAAACATTTATCATTGAAAAACATTTGATGTTTTGATATACAAGTATTATGTGTATTATCAAGTATTATTATGTATATTATGTATTATCTATTAATAGTGTGTGTGTGTGTGTGTGTGTATATGTGAACATGTGTAGAGAGATACATTAAATGTCCTCATTACATTCATCATCAGATGAGTCTGAATGGTCCATGAAAAATGGTCTTCGTGACCTGAGGCTTCCAGCAGGCCATAAGTTGATAGCTGGGGCGAGATCAACTTCTTTCCAATCGCGTGAATGTTTCTAAACAGCAGCTCCATCCTCTCCAGCTCAGCTGACTTCATGACAGCCAGGGACTGAAAGCAATGCTGTCCTGTAGTGACAAGCCGTCTTCGCCTGTTTTGATGTTATAGTACCGATATGTGCATTTGACTTTGCGTGGTCCTTTATAGTTTTGAGTTTAAAATTACTGGTGCCTGTCTTTGCCAGACTTTCCTTTTTCAAACAATGTGTGGTGTATTGTAATGTATTAGCTCTTTATGTTATTTTATTTATTCTTTTTTTTGTCACTTTTTTCATTTTCTTTCTTTTGTATATACAAATAGTTACATACATTTTTATACATGTTCGAAATAAATAAATAAATAAATAAATTCATTCATTCATTCTACAGTCTTCGCAGTACAGGGTATTTTTGGTTTTGCTATGAACTAGCCAATCTCACCCGAACTTCCATTTGTCATTGAACTGTCTTATCTTCCTATTAGTGTCTTGTTCATCTCCATGGCCGTAGCCAGCTCTGAGACCCCCGCGGTTCGGACCTTGGTCATTTTTAAGAGCTGAAAATACATTTGTTCGCTAAATATTCAACTGGATAAAAAATAAAGAATAACATTAAAACATCTCCGTAAAAAGTGCATTGTTAATTATGTTAAATGCTGATTCTGTCTTCTGTGTCTGTTTCACGCGCGCAGCTCTGAGGCCAAGAACACAAAAGCGAATGAGCGCACGACT
Source organism: Neoarius graeffei (assembly GCF_027579695.1). Classification (NCBI taxonomy): domain Eukaryota; kingdom Metazoa; phylum Chordata; class Actinopteri; order Siluriformes; family Ariidae; genus Neoarius; species Neoarius graeffei. The sequence goes on along the minus strand of NC_083596.1, from coordinate 27,405,001 downwards.
CGGCAGAGGAATGCAGTGCAGGAGACACGGAGTTTCCATGGTAACCATCAGCGCACTTTCATGAAGCTGTTAAATTGACATCTTTGAAGCAGTGCAGTTGTAGCCTACCTTGTTTGTGATTTTAAAAATAAATCATTCGATAAGCTAAAGCAATAGAGTGGAAAGTTTCAACTTATGTCTGCCTTGGATAACTTTGCCTAAAACATGGTGGTGTATACTGATTTTTTTCCCAGAATTTTTTTTTTGTGTAGGTGTAACGGATGCCAGATTGTTAATGTATCTTAGTTCTACAGGCTACATGGTTAGGGTATCTTTTGTCCTCATTGCTTGGGCCAGATCAAACCATTAAAGAAGCTTAAATTATTCTTACTCTTGCCACATACATGATTTTTTTTCAAAACTGATGATATTCAGTTCAAACACCATTAAAAATAATTTCAGGAATAGATCTCTTGTGGGGCGGCACGGTGGTGTAGTGGTTAGCGCTGTCGCCTCACAGCAAGAAGGTTCTGGGTTCGAGCCCCGTGGCCAGCGAGGGCCTTTCTGTGCGGAGTTTGCATGTTCTCCCCATGTCTGCGTGGGTTTCCTCTGGGTGCTCCGGTTTCCCCCACAGTCCAAAGACATGCAGGTTAGGTTAACTGGTGACTCTAAATTGACTGTAGGTGTGAATGTGAGTATGAATGGTTGTCTGTGTCTATGTGTCAGCCCTGTGATGACCTGGCGACTTGTCCAGGGTGTACCCTGCCTTTCGCCTGTAGTCAGCTGGGATAGGCTCCAGCTTGCCTGCGACCCTGTAGAACAGGATAAAGCGGCTAGAGATAATGAGATGAGATGAGATCTCTTGTGTGACCTGTAATTCACCCCTCTCATTTAAATATGCCAAACATTTTTTTGGCGAGTGCTTTGCGCATTACTGACCTCAGTGATTTTAAAATGCTGCCTCCGGCCCTGTTCATCTCTGCCCCTTTTTTCCTGAGCAGCAGGGTTTCAAACTCCAGCTATACGCCGCCACATAGTGCGCTTGTCAGTCATCATCAACTCTGTTGCTTCGTTCCTTAACCGCAGGTTACTGTATCACTGATTTTATCTGAGACGTTAAAGTACGTTCTCAACAATTCTAACATGTCAGAATGTTTATGCAGGTGCTCATGGGAGTTGTAGGCGCATAATATTACATTGCAATACGTTTATTATATCAGATGCCTTCAGAGAAAACTACAATTAAAATATATTGTCATACCACAGAATAAACCACCTGCCAAAGTGGCTAGTGAGACTAAAGTCATTACCCGCCAAAGCCAAATTTTACCTGCATTTGGCGGGTGCTAATGTAAAGCCCTGGATGGCAAGGCCATGATTATTGCCATGGTTCAAGCTTTTGCAGACTTTTGTGGTCTGCAACTTGAGAGGTATGATTGGGGGTGTCAAATAGGATTTCGCTTAGGGCTTGCAATGGTTCAGAAACAGTTCTGGCAATCATTATAAATAGCTGTGGTGCCTACTCATCTGATGCCCTCAGGATGTCCTGACGCTGATTGTAATTATCTCATATAAGCTTTTATTTATTTACTGCTATTTTTAATTACATTTGTAATTGCAGTTTATTGGAAAATTGGCCAATTGTTTGTGTGTGTGTGTGTGTGTGTGTGTGTGTATACAGTTTGCCAGAATTACAGTTTTAGAATTTATAGCAATTAAGTTTTGATACACGGTACACAGTTTCACCTATGACATTACCTATAGCTTGGAGTAGATAGCCATGAGTAGTTATTAGATTCACAGAAGGACTGTTATATCTGTAGGTCTAAAGCAGCACAAACATCTTAATGTAATTTTCATTTGAAAAATCACTACTGGATCACAAAACAGAATGTGCCACACCCATCATAAATGGTGTTTCAAATAGCTATCATAAATAGCCATAATATAGACATTATGGCTCATTTTGAAGATCTACGTTTGTTAAAAACTTTTATTTATGGGATAATTTTATCCTGACACCAGATCTACAATTCACAATCAATTTTCATTTCAAAACACAGACTGTATATTGTTAACATTGTGGGTTTTTTTTTTTACATTTAATACTCATTTAAACATTTAGTATTCTGTGAAGCATGATGGCATTATAAAAACTACAGGGGGTACAAAAATGGAAATCCATATAATGTATTTGTGGCAGCGGGGGCGTGGCCTAGTGTTGGTTTGTGAATGGAGGGTGGTGCCAGGGAAGGTGAGTGGCAAAGTCAATGCACCTCATCTCATCTCATTATCTCTAGCCGCTTTATCCTTCTACAGGGTCGCAGGCAAGCTGGAGCCTATCCCAGCTGACTACGGGCGAAAGGCGGGGTACACCCTGGACAAGTCGCCAGGTCATCACAGGGCTGACACATAGACACAGACAACCATTCACACTCACATTCACACCTACGGTCAATTTAGAGTCACCAGTTAACCTAACCTGCATGTCTTTGGACTGTGGGGGAAATCGGAGCACCCGGAGGAAACCCACGCAGACAACATGCAAACTCCACACAGAAAGGCCCTCGCCGGCCCCGGGGCTCGAACCCAGGACCTTCTTGCTGTGAGGCGACAGAGCTAACCACTACACCACCGTGCCTCCCGTCAATGCACCTGTGCCTAATTAATTTTGTGTGTCTGTGTTGCAGTGACAGAGGATAGAAAAGGAGGGAGAGAGCAGAGTGAAAGGAACTCTCCTGACCAGAACACATGTATGTGTGCGTGTGTGTGACTGGGAGAGTGTGAGTGTGTGAAGCTGAAAAGCTCTGGAAACAAAGAAAATAAAGAGTGTATGCAAATATCAACTCCCACCTGCTGTGTTTCTGTACTCCACCCACATCAGAGAACTGTTACAGTGGTGCTGAAACCCAGAACGTACAGAAGGGAACCACCACATGGAGTCCTCCCCATTCAAAGAGCTCATCCATGCCTTTGCTACCACCAAGCAGAACCAGCATCAAGTGCTGACTGCCCTCTGGAAAGAGCAAGAGCAATGCTTTGAAGCCTTGATGCTGGCCCAACAGGAAGATTGCCAGGCATTCCAGCATCTGCTCGCGTCGGCAGGGGCTTTGACCATCACCACGGTGGACCCTATTCATGCCACCCTCATGAAGATGGGCCCCCAGGATGATCTAGAAGCTTTCCTTGTTCTTTTCAAGCAAGCGGCCGAAACATGGGGGTGGTTGCTTGAGCAGCACATGGCGTGCCTCCTCCCACTTCTGACTGGTGAGGCACAGCTCACAGCACTGCAGCTCCCTGCTGACAGCCGGCTCAGGTACACTGACCTGAAGAAAGCCATCCTGCAGCGTGCTGGCCACTCCCTGGAATAACACCGCCAGTGCTTCCAGACGCTGACGTTGGAGGAGGTCGGCCAGCCGTTTGCATTCGGCCAGCAACTCTGGAATGCCTGCCGGTGGTCGCTGGGGGCGGAAGACTGCGACGCCGATAGGATCATCGATCTGGTGGCACTGGAACAGTTCATCCCTTGACTTCTGGAAGGAACGGCGGAATGGGTCCAGTGCCATTGCCCGGCGTCACTAGAATGAGCCATCAAGTTGAGTCTGCTCCTGAGATGATTAGGGATGTACAGGCGGCCTGGTGGGCAGTTGACTGGAGGATTTTGTGGTTACGAGTCCCTTATCTCCTTGTCGAGGTCCCAAATGATCACCTGGACAAAGCATTCAGGTGCCAGGATGGGATGAGGTTCCTGGTCATGAAGAGATGGGCAGAAGATGCGTGACAGGGTGTCAGCCTTGGCATTTTTGGTGCCAGGATGATAGAATATTGTGAAGTTGAAACAGGTGAAGAACAGTGCCCATCGGGCTTGGTGTGGGTTCAGTCTCTTTGCCTTCTTGAGATACTCAAGGTTTTTATGATTAAGTGAAAATGACAAAGGGGTGTGTGGCTCCCTTCAACCAGTGCCTCCATTCCTCTAAGGCGAGCTTGAAGGCCAGTAGTTCTTGGTTCCCGACATCATAATTTCTCTCTGCTGGAGTGAGCTTTTTGGAGAAGAACGCTACCGGGTGGCGCTTGGGCCTTTCACCAAAGTACTGGGAGAGAACTCCTACACCAATCTTGGAGGTGTCCACTTCAACTGTGAAAGATCAGGTCAGGTCTGGATGTTGAAGGATAGGGGTTGTGGTGAAAGCCGTTTTGAGCCTGTCGAAGGCCTCTTTGGCTGTGGGGTTCCAGTGGAGGCATTTGGGCAATAAAAGTTTGCAAAGCCTAGGAAACATTGAAGCTCCTTCACCGAGGTGGGTACGGGCCAGGATGTGACTGCAGTTGCCTTGGAGGGGTCCATGCTGACTCCTTCAGCACTGATGATGTAGCCCAGAAAGGAGATCTTACGCATGTGAAATTCACACTTCTCAGCCTTGACACAGAGATGGTTCTTAGACAGGCGCTTGAGTACTGATCAAACATGGTTACAATGACTCTCTTCGTCAGGGGATTAGATCAGGATGTCATCGATGTAAACCATGACATACATCCCCAACATGTCTCGCAGCACGTCATTAATGAGGCACTGGAACACGCTTGGCAACGAAGAGAGGCCATAAGGCATGACCCGGTACTCAAAATGGCCGGCACTGGTACGGAAGGCGGTCTTCCACTCGTTGCCTTCGCAGATGCGGACCAGGTTGTAGGCACTATATAGATCAAGCTTGGAGAAGATTGTGCTGCTGCTGAGCTGTTCCAATGTGGAGGGCACAAGTAGAAGTGGATGCAAGTATTTCATTGATATCTGATTGAGTCCTCGAAAGTATATACACGGATGAAGTCCGCCCCCTCTTTTTTCCATGAAAAAGTATTCCGCTGATGCTGGTGAAGTGGACAGGCATATGTACCTCTGCTTGAGTGCCTCCTGTATGTACTCTTCCATAGCAGCTTGTTCGTTCTGGGACAGAGGGTAAATGCAGTTGTGTGCGGGAGAAGTACCAGGCAGGAGGTCAATGGCACAATCGTATGGACGATGTGGGGGTAGGCCACATGCTTTGCCCTTGCTGAAGACCTCCCCTAGGTCCAGGTAGTATGTGGGGATCCCTTCCAGGGAGTCAGGGTGAGGACTCTCTACAGAGGGTGAGGAAAGATTTAACTGAGGACGTCAGTGGCAGTTCTAGAAACATGTCGGGGACCACTGGAAAATCTCTGTTCTGCCAGGAAATGAGTGGGTCATGAAGCTGTAGCCACGGATAGCTCAGGATGATGTTGTGATGCTTGGTAACTGTGACAAGGAGTGACATTTGTTCAGATTGAAGAGCTCCCACCTGAATGTGCATGGGAGCAGTCCGGCAGGTGATGAGGCCCTCCCCTATGGGGCCTCCATCGATGGACTGGATGCTGAGTGGGCTCTGCAGTGAGTTTGTGGGCAAATTGAACCTCTGGATGACTGAGCTGGCAATGAAGTTTCCCTCTGCCCCTGAGTTGATAAACACAGACAGCACGTGGGTAAAGGAAGACAGTTTCAGTAATACTGGAAGCTTGAAAGATCAAGCTCTTAGTGACCTCATGGGACTCACTGAATCAACCTTGGTCTCCTCGGCACTGGTGCGTGGCAGGCAGACTGGACACTGGATGATAGGGTGATTGGAGCTCCCACAATAGAGGCACAAGCCCTCCCTTCTTTCTCCGATCTCGTTCGGAGCATTTCAGGCAAGTATGAGAAACTTCCATGGGAGAGGGAGAATCAGAGGTCATGGCAGGCTTGGCTTCCTCCTGGAGACATGGGCAGCTGGGTAGCAGATAGTCTAGCTGAATGGCAAGATCAGTGAGAGTGTCTAGAGTGAGATGTTCATTGCTGCATGCTAGTTCACTCAATACTGAGGGGTGAAGTCCTTGGCAAAGCACTGCCTTTAGCGCTGGCTCATTCCATCCTCTGGCGGCTGCAAGAGTCCAGAAATCTAGGGCATAATCGGCAACTCTCCTTACACCTTGGGTGATGGTGGGTAGGCTCTCGCCGACTTCAATTCCCTCTGGTTCGTGATCGAACACACTTGTATAACTCCAGAAAGCTGTTGTAGGAGGTGATGTGTTCACCTCTGCTCCTCCAGACTGCGATGGCCCATTGTAGTGCTTTGTAAGCACAACAAGTAATCATACATAAGGCGCGCTGGATTATAAGGCGCACTGTAAATTTTTGAGAAAATTTAAGGATTTTAAGTGCGCCATATAGTCCCAAAAATACGGTAATAATAATGATGAAATTACAGGCCCGTTTGATTGCCATTAAAAACAAGATTGGATAAATGTAACTTTCTAATAATGTTACAAAGCATATGCTAGCTTATCTTGAAAACGCTGACTACATTTGTAAATACAGAGAGTTTTTTTTTTTTTTACCAGCCTTGGGTTTCTCAGGTTTAGCACCTGTCTCAAGAGACGCAGGCGCGCTGGGAGCACTATCAGCAGGGCATGAATGATTACTTAAATCGGGATATAGTTTTTTTAATTCCGTGAAAATCGTCCCCGGGCGGCATGGTGGTGTAGTGGTTAGCGCTGTCTCCTCACAGCAAGAAGGTCCGGGTTCAAGCCCCGTGGCTGGCGAGGGCCTTTCTGTGTGGAGTTTGCATGTTCTCCCCGTGTCTGTGTGGGTTTCCTCCGGGTGCTCCGGTATCCCCCACAGTCCAAAGACATGCAGGTTAGGTTAACTGGTGACTCTAAATTGACCGTAGGTGTGAATGTGAGTGTGAATGGTTGTCTGTGTCTATGTGTCAGCCCTGTGATGACCTGGCGACTTGTCCAGGGTGTACCCCGCCTTTCGCCCGTAGTCAGCTGGGATAGGCTCCAGCTTGCCTGCGACCCTGTAGAACAGGATAAAGCGGCTAGAGATAATGAGATGGGAATGAGATGAAAATCATCCCCTATTGGTTTCATTTTGACCCATTCGAAATAGCCTTTAGTCATATAATCATAATCCCATTCTGGGTCACCCAATCCCTCGTATATTTGTCTATGTGCTGAGTTTAAAAGTTCCTGCATGAGGATAAGTCAAAAACTGAGGCTGGGATTCAGTCCAGCCAGCCAAATTGTCTAACCACGGACTGGTGTAGAATGCTAAACCACAGCAATTCATCCAATCCCGTGGGGTTTCCTCAGGGTCCGGTCTGGGTACCTTAACACAACTTCCCCCCATGGTGACATGAAAGGACCGTCTCGAGATAAATTATTCTGTGGTAACTCACACAGATGCGCGCGCACTAATCATCCCGTGGCAACTCTTCACGGGGATACACTAATTCTTCCCGTGGCAACTCTTCACGGGGATACACTAATCATCCTGTGGCAACTCTTCACGGGGATACACTAATCATCCCGTGGCAACTCACACGGAGATAAATGGGTTTTCGGATACTACCAACCAGGCAGAAGTCCCTTAAAATAAAAGAGATTTCTTACCTGATCAGGAGTTTCCCGGATGAGCCCCCAAAACTGTTAGGTAAGAGATCCACCGTCTCTTCCTCTTGCCCCCAACCGGAGCGATCACACTCTCACAGATAGGTCCCTCCGTGTCACCCAGAATATTCTGGGGCGAATCGTGAAACAGACAGGAACCCAGAAATTAGTTTCACCGTCTTTATTTCACAGCTTCGCCGAAAGACAAAAGACTACAGAAGAATTTATATGCATGTGTGTGTGTGTGTGTGTGAGTGAGGAGACCTTGGTCTGAGCAGGTCACATCTTAATTACATCAATAATAAGCAAAATGTTCAGACAGATTATGCACAGCATGTTCTTAAGATAGAACACAAAATATTTGATGCACAGCCTGTTCTTATGATATGAAATGATATGATATGATATGATATGATATGATATGATATGATATGATATGATATGATATGATATGATATGATAGCACAGGGCAATATGTTCCACATAAGATTAAACACAAAATATTTGCACATGTCAGTCTTGGTTAAACTGAGATCAAGAATAAATCCTTACAATTAAGAATAAATCTTTTACAGTATTGTAAATTTTTTTGCTAACAAATTAGTAATTAGGTCAACTTAACACATTTTCTTCTGATTAGAATTGTATCTCTGCTCCCATTTATCTTGCAAATTCAGTTCTGATTGATGTTTTGGGTAGATCTTCCCTTGGAGAACAAAATTTAGTCCTTTGTTGATTTTCTTGTTACAAACATTTTGTCCTGGAGGTTGGTCCTCTCTCACATTGTCACATTTCAGTTCTGTTTGATGTTTTGGTAGTCATGATGGCAGGCCAGATGAGTTACTATGTCCTTGATGTTCTGCTCTATAACAAATATTTGTATTCAGGAGGAACTGGCCAATGCCCACCTGTCCAAGCTCAGGAAGGTGCAGCATGATTTGGAGGAGGCTGAGTCTCAAGTCAACAAGCTCAGGGCCAAGACTCATGATACTGGAAAGGTCATAAAAATTTTTTTCCTCATTGATATAAGCAAAAATGATTTTTTTCTACTTATTTAACAAAATGAAAATAACTATCAAGGTTATGTGTGCTCATTATTTTATGCAATATATTAGTTCACAAATATTTATTTTTTTTCTCTTGTTCCACAGGCCAAAGAAGAGTAAAACTCTGAAGCATAATTCTGCTGCAGTTATAAAATATGACTATGTAACAGAGCAAATTTTTCCATTCAATATTAAATAAAAATGTTTATAATCACATGTTATTGCTATTCATGTAAATTACAAATAGTTGATAATTTTAGATGAGATTACACCACAATGTAAATAAATTTTCCTGATCAGGTATACAAACAGTTATGTTGGATATTAGCCAATAGTCATGATGATCAAATCATTTTTGGAGCACCCAGAGGAAGCCCATGCAGGCACATGGAGAACATGCAAACTCTGCCCAGAAAGGCCCCAGTTGCCCACAAGGTTCAAACCTGGAGCCTTTTTGCTGTGAGATGACAGTACTAACCATTGCACCACTGTGCCGCCTGGAATTAGAATCAGAATATTTTATTTGTCAAGTACACGTCTACAAAAAAATCTGCCTTGGTGTTGAAGTCAGCAGTAGGCTATTAAAGTTAAATATCAGGCAGGTTACAGAGGTGGATATGGGAAGGATCCTTGTTCAAGAGGATTAGAACCTTGAGAAAGAAGCTATGTATATTTTGGTTAGTCCAAGTCCTTAGTACTTTCTGTCTCTTTCAAGTGGAAGACAGAATAGCCTGGCTCAGAGGAGACAGTAATTTTCCCTCCTCACATCCTCATTCTAGGGGACTGGAGGGATGTGAGTTGCAGAACTGACAACCAGTGAAATTCCTCTGCAAATCTCTCAATGCACTATAATTTCTGCATGGAGTGAGCAGGCGTGAAGCTGTTCCAAACACAGATGGAAGATGTGATGACTGATTCTATGATGGCTGAGTAGTTTTAGAACTGATCTAACATTGCTTGAGACAGCTGAAAATTTTCAAACTGTTACAGAACTTTCCTGATAATTTGTGTAGTATTGTTATCCTACAGTAGGGGACAGCAGGGAGATTTGGGACAAGTTTTCAGCTTTTGTCAATTGTGTGAAATTCTTTGCAGGTAGCAGTCACATTCATATTGCATAAGAGAGTATTTACTATACCCTCTTGCCACAACATTAGTTTCTCAACTTGTGAAGCCTTCAGGCTTCACTTTTTCTGTCATTATGTTTTGCGGGGAGACATGAGACATTAAGGGGAAATATGGGACATTATGTTGGGAGACTTGGGACATAGTGGGGAGACAAGGAACAAAAATGAAATACCTAGGCCTACATGTTTACTTTTTTCCATTATCAAAACTTGCAATATATGAACTGTAGAACACACAATGCTAGTACAGTTATAGAAAAATATCAATTTACCTAAACATTGACTAGACAAAACAGTTCCATTCCGAAGAAGGAATGAAATAAGCTTAATCCATATGCAGAAGAAACCAAGCCAAGAATCATTTATTTGCAACATATACACTCAAGCACAGACTTAAGCACACAGTGAAATTTAACCCATCTGAAGCAGTGAACACACATGCACACACAAGTGAGCAATGAGCACACATACACACCCAGAGCAGTGGGCAGCTATGCTACGGCAGCCAGTTGGGGGTTAGGTGCCTTGCTCAAGGCCACTTCAGCCCAAGGCTACCCCATGTTAACCTAACTGCATGTCTTTGAACTGTGGAGGAAACCCACGCAGAGAGGGGAGAACATGCAAACTCCACACAGAAAGGCTTCCGTCGGCCGCTGGGCTTGAACTCAAAACCTTCTTGCTGTGAGGCGACAATACTAACCAGTACACCACCATGCCACCCAGATACAATCCCACATTTTTAACATCTCATCTCATTATCTCTAGCCGCTTTATCCTTCTACAGGGTCGCAGGCAAGCTGGAGCCTATCCCAGCTGACTATGGGCGAAAGGTGGGGTACACCCTGGACAAGTCGCCAGGTCATCACAGGGCTGACACATAGACACAGACAACCATTCACGCCTACGGTCAATTTAGAGTCGCCAGTTAACCTAACCTGCATGTCTTTGGACTGTGGGGGAAACCGGAGCACCCGGAGGAAACCCACGCGGACACGGGGAGAACATGCAAACTCCGCACAGAGAGGCCCTCGCCGGCCACGGGGCTCGAACCCGGACCTTCTTGTTGTGAGGCGACAGCGCTAACTACTACACCACCATGCCACCCACATTTTTAACAAATTTTTTAAAACAATTTTATATTTGTAAATCACAAGAAAAACACATGAACTGTCCCAATTCTTCCCATCTAGCCATTTTGGAGAAAAAAAATCCTTAAATGTTTTTTCCCCAAAATTTAAGTTTAATAAAGTCAAGTCAAGTCAAGTTTGTTTGTATAGTGCTTTTAACAATAGACATTGTCCCAAAGCAGCTTTACAGAATCTGCATGACCCAAAATATGAGCTAATTTTATTCCTAATCTATCCCCAATGAGCAAGCCTGTGGCGACGGTGGCAAGGGAAAAACTCCCCCAGACAACACGAGGAAGAAACCTCGAGAGGAACCAGACCCAAAAGGGAACCAATCCTCACCTGGACAACAACAGACAACATGACTATAACATTTTAACATGAAGTTAGTTTCATTGATGTTATAACTCTTCATTAATGGAAAATTGAGTGCAAAACTGTTCATGACAACCGCAGTCCCAAAGTTAGCAAGCCAACTGTAGTCCTCAGCCACAAAAGCATTACTGTAAGTGTCCAGAGTGTCTTCCAAGTGTGACTTTCAACTGTCCATATGGGGCCATCCTCCACAGGAGCGATGTGATGAGACTCCAACCAGACATAGGGCATCAGGATGGATCAGGCAGGTCTGAGGAGCAGAAGAGGTCAGCACCTCAATCCCAGGATTGACATGTAACTCAATCCTGGGATTGATAATAAATAATACTATATGTGGTAAGTCTAGGCTACATACTTTAATTCCTAACAAATCCCAAATTCACCAGCGTACATTATACCATAGAATAGACATGGATTACAAAGTAGAAAATACATGTTTTGCTGACAATATTTAACTGCACATACCTTGCTGCAGTGTCCAGCTTCATGGCTCCACAGGAAGTAGGTTACTCTAAGGGGCAACATCTAACTTTTGATGTAATTAATAACCTGATTGATTGAAATTAATTTATGGGAATACAAACTGTCCCAAGTCTCCCCACTCTCCCCTACTTCAGGTCCCATTGGAAGATTGTTGCTGACTGCAGAGCCATGTATTTCAGTGGGGAGAGTGGGAGATGCTTTAACCTATCAATTTCCATTGCCACCTCTCCAGGTGTTTGGCTTCACACAATGACACCAGCTGGCTAACAACTTTGCAGCATGCAGGCTCATCACCATTTGAAATAAGACAAAACAAAAGTCAAAGTCTAACTTTGTCATTCAGACCATACAACAAGCAGTACATGGCTGAATGAAATTATGTTTCCCCACACTCCAATGTGCTGGTATGTACAATAAACAAACATCTCATCTTATCTCATTATCTCTAGCCACTTTATCCTGTTCTACAGGGTCGCAGGCAAGCTGGAGCCTATCCCAGCTGACTACGGGCGAAAGGCGGGGTACACCCTGGGCAAGTCGCCAGGTCATCACAGGGCTGACACATAGACACAGACAACCATTCACACTCACACCTACGGTCAATTTAGAGTCACCAGTTAACCTAACCTGCATGTCTTTGGACTGTGGGGGAAACCGGAGCACCCGGAGGAAACCCACGCGGACACAGGGAGAACATTCAAACTCCACACAGAAAGGCCCTTGCCGGCCACAGGGCTCAAACCTGGACCTTCTTGCTGTGAGGCGACAGCACTAACCACTACACCACTGTGCCGCCCCACAAAGGAGAATATATTACCCCCCAAAAAATGGATGAGAACCATAACACTGGTGGGTGATGATAAAGTGCATAGTGATGGCATTGAATTATTGCACAGGATAACAAGATATTGCACTTTTGCAAGGCACTGTATGTGTATTAATTTAGAAATCCAGACGAAAGGTGCACAAAACAAGTCTTTCAGTAGGTTTAAGAGGTTTTTAAAATTCAAAAAGATATTACACAGGCTGACAGCATATTATACCAAATAGAAGCATTTCAACAATCTGTATGTGCATTAAGGGAGTCATCAGTTGTGACCAGTGTTGGGCACGTTACTTTCAAAAAGTAATTAGTTATAGTTACTAGTTACTTTTCCCAAAAAGTAACTGAGTTAGTAACGGAGTTACTTTGTCATGAAAGTAACTAATTACCAGGGAAAGTAATTATTCCGTTACATTTTGTTTCCCCTCAAAAAAAATCAAATTCAATTAGTGTAATCATAATAAAAGTGCATGTTAAATGTGTTTAATGACTGAAATGGACACTTAACAGAACCAATTAGTAATGTTATCTACACTATATTAATATTTTTGTGGGACAATGTGAGATAAGACATCTATCAAATGTAATATATTTTTGTAGTTATTAAAATTATGTTACTAATTACTGGCCACTGACGAGGACAAACGCTTTGTTCCTCGACATAATGTGCATTGCATGTAAACACTCTTGCCTTTTATTTCAAGTAATGAAAAGTCCTGGCTGTATTTCCAATGTGAAAGCGCAGTGCTGGGCTGACTGCTCACCATCGCTGTGCCTTCCGATTGAAAGAGCGCGCAGTAGTGCAGTAGGCGTGGCCTACCTACGTATGTTGTCCAAATCTACTCTGATTGGCTTACTGTGCCGTTGTCTCATGTCTCCCCGCCCCACACGAAAGCAGAGTAAAGAAAGGCTGAACGAGCAGCGTGCCAGATGAAAACAGCTTTAATAAAGTAACGCATAGTATTTTATTGTAAGTAACGGGAACGGCGTTATAACGATGTAAAAAGTAATTAGTTAGATTACTCGTTACTAAAAAAAAGTAACGCCGTTAGTAACGCCGTTATTTCTAACGCCGTTATTCCCATCACTGGTTGTGACAGTCTGTGTATGTTAGTGGGTCCAACAGTCCTGAGTCCATCATGTTCATGTGAACTTTTTAAATGTGTTAAGTATTCTGATGGCTTGTGGGAAGAAGCTATTGCTGAGTCTGGCAGTCTTGCACTGTGAACTTCGGTAGCGTTTACCCAAAGGTAGAAGGGAGAACAGACCATGTGCAGGATGGGTGGGGTCTTTGATTATATTGATGGCTCTGTTGCTGCAGTGTGATTAGTACAGATCTTGTATGGGTGTTTGCGATGTTCTGGTGATCTTTTCTGCTGTCTTCACCACTCTTTGGAGGGCCTTCCGGTCGGAGACAGAGCAGCTGCTGTACCAGACTGAGAGGCTGCTGGTCAGGATACTCTCAATGGCACCTCTGTAAAAAGTTGTGAGGATGGGGGGTGGAAGTTCCGCTCTCCTCATCCATCGCAGGAAGTGTAGGCATTGCTGTGCCCCCTTGACAAGGGAGGTTGTGTTAGTAGTCCATGTTAGGTCGTCTGTGATGTGCATCCCCAGGAACTTGGTGCTTTTCACAGACTCCACAGCGCTGCCACGGATGGAGAGTAGGGTGTGAGGTGAATGCTTCCTTCTGAAGTCAACTGTGATTGCCTTTGTTTTGTTGATGTTCAGTTGTAGATTATTGTTATCACACCAGGCAATGAGTTGGTTTACCTCCTCTCTGTTGTCTGGGTCATCGTCATTGCTGATGAGGCCCACCACTGTTGTGTCATCTGCAAACTTGATGATGTGGTTTGAGTTGTACTTGGCACAGCAGTCGTGGGTCATCAAGATGAACAACAGAGGGCTCAGAACACAGTCCTGGGGGACTCTAGTGTTCATGATGATGGTCTCAGAGGAGTTTTTTCTGACTCGTACTGTCTGGGGTCTGTCTGTGAGGAAGTCCAGTAACCAATTGCACAGTGTGATGTTGATGCCAAGTGGACAGAGTTTCCTTACCAGGTGTTGGGTAATGACTGTGTTGAAGGTGGAGCTGAAGTTGATGAAGAGCATCCACATATAGCTGTTCTTATTCTCCAGATGGTCCAGGCTAATGTGAAGTGCAGTCACTATGGCATCATCAGTGGAGCAACTGGGGCAGTATGCAAACTGGAGTGGATCAAGTGCAGCAGGGAGTCTAGATGTTGTATGTTCTTTAACCAGCCTTTCAAAGCACTTCATCATGATGGGGATGAGTGCTATAGGTCTGTAGTCATCGAGTGTTGATACTGGTGACTTCTTTGGCAGTGGTATGATGGTGGTGGCTTTGAAGCACTGAGATACGATGGCTTGGCTCAGGGAAGTGTTATAGATGTCTGTGAGGATGTGCGTCAGTTGGTCAGCCCATTCCCTGAACACATGCCCTGGTATGTTGTCAGGACCTGCAGCTTTCCGTGGATTCACCCTGAGTAGGGCCCTCTGAACATCGGCTGGGTCAAGACAAAGTACTTCATTATCCGGAGTGGGAGGGGCTTTTGTCTGTGTTGTTGTTTTCTTCAAACCGGCTGAAGTAGATGTTAAGTGTATTGAGGAATTCAGTGTTGATTGATTAATTGATTGCTTTGTTCCGAACAGTAAGGAAGATCTCATCTCATCTCATTATCTCTAGCCGCTTTATCCTTCTACAGGGTCGCAGGCAAGCTGGAGCCTATCCCAGCTGACTACGGGCGAAAGGCGGGGTACACCCTGGACAAGTCGCCAGGTCATCACAGGGCTGACACATAGACACAGACAACCATTCACACTCACATTCACACCTACGGTCAATTTAGAGTCACCAGTTAACCTAACCTGCATGTCTTTGGACTGTGGGGGAAACCGGAGCACCCGGAGGAAACCCACACGGACACGGGGAGAACATGCAAACTCCACACAGAAAGGCCCTCGCTGGCCCCGGGGCTCGAACCCA
The DNA here is from genome assembly GCF_027579695.1 of Neoarius graeffei. NCBI lineage: Eukaryota > Metazoa > Chordata > Actinopteri > Siluriformes > Ariidae > Neoarius > Neoarius graeffei. The sequence continues at coordinate 27,389,603 of NC_083596.1, read as the reverse complement.
GGACCTTCTTGCTGTGAGGCGACAGCGCTAACCACTACACCACCGTGCCGCCCATACCCACATATATATACACTTATATTATCAATATAATGTTATTGTAATTCCTCCTCCCTATACCTCATAAAGATCTGTTCCTTATACCTTTTTTGACCTGGTTTATAGTTGTACATTTCATGAGCTCCACATTCAAACTGTTCCATAGCTTTACTCCACGAATAGAAATACTGAACATTTTTAACGTTGTCCTAGCACTGCAAATTTTAAATTTCAATTTCCCCCTAAAATTATAGCCCCCCTCTCTATCGTAGAACATTGTTTGGATATTCCTTGGTACTTTATAATTCCTTACTTTGTATATTATTAAGGCAGTTTTATATTCTATAATATCCCTGAATTTTAAACATTTTGAATTTAAGAATAGTGAATTAGTATGATCTCGGTAACCAGCACTATGAATTATTCTTAGAGCTCTTTTTTGAAGTATAGTTATTGCATGAAGTGAACATTTATACATATTTCCCCACACCACTGAGCAGTAATTTAAGTATGGTAAAACCTGGGAACAGTAAAGAATGCAGAGTGAATTATAGTCCAGGATGTGCTTAGCTATACTCAACACAGATATGCTTCTTGATAGTTTAATTAGTATGTATTTTATATGTGATTTCCAAGTAATTCTATCATCTATTATTAACCCAAGAAATCTATTATTAGAAACTCTTTCAATATCAACACCATCTACCTGTACATTTATTGCCTTATTTATTTTATAATTATTAAATAACATGAGGGTGGCACAGTGGTGTAGTGGTTAGCGCTGTCACCTCACAACAAGAAGGTCCGGGTTCGAGTCCCGTGGCCGGCGAGGGCCTTTCTGTGTGGAGTTTGCATGTTGTCCGCGTGGGTTTCCTCCGGGTGCTCCGGTTTTCCCCACAGTCCAAAGACATGCAGGTTAGGTTAACTGGTGACTCTAAATTGACCGTGAATGTGAGTGTGAATGGTTGTCTGTGTCTATGTGTCAGCCCTGTAATAACCTGGTGACTTGTCCAGGGTGTACCCCGCCTTTCACCCGTAGTCAGCTGGGATAGGCTCCAGCTTGCCTGCGACCCTGTAGAAGGATAAAGCAGCTAGAGATAATGAGATGAGAAATAACATGATTTTTGTTTTAGACAGATTTAATGATAATTTATTTCGATCAAACCAACTTTTTAACCTGCACAATTCTGAAGAGATTGTTTTCTAACTCATGTAAATTTGTTCCAGAACAAAACATTTCTGTCATCTGCAAATAATATCATCTTAAATATCTTTGATACATTGCACATAGGGGCAGCACGGTGGTGTAGTGGTTAGCGCTGTCGCCTCACAGCAAGAAGATCTGGGTTCGAGCCCTGTGGCCGGTGAGGGCCTTTCTGTGTGGAGTTTGCATGCTGTCCGCGTGGGTTTCCTCCAGGTGCTCCGGTTTCCCCCACAGTCTAAAGACATGCAGGTTAAGTTAACTGGTGACTCTAAATTGACCGTAGGTGTGAATGGTTGTCTATGTGTCAGCCCTGTGATGACCTGGCAACTTGTCCAGGGTGTACCTTGCCTTTCACCTGTAGTCAGCTGGGATAGGCTCCAGCTTGCCTGCGACCCTGTAGAACAGGATAAAGCGGCTAGAGATAATGAGATGAGACATTGCACATATCATTTATATAAAGAATGAACAGTTTAGGACCCAATACTGACCCCTGGGGGACACCACAATCAATATTCAAGCGAGTTGAGACAGAGTCACCCAACTTCACAAATTGTGTCCTGTTGCTCAGATAACTTCTTATCCAATTTAATACAACTCCCCTTATCCCATATTGTTCCATCTTATTAATTAATATATCATGATTAATATTATCAAAAGCTTTTTGAAGATCAATAAACATCCCAGCGACATATTTTTTATCATCTATAGAGTTACTGATTTCTTCAGTTGATTCCATTAGTGCCATCTCTGTTGATCCATTTGCTCAAATCCATATTGACTATCACTGAATGGTTTGTATTTTTCAATGAATTTATCTAATCTGTTACTGAATCATTTTTCAAGAGTTTTGGAGAATTGAGGAAGTAAAGAAACAGGTCTGTAATTTGTGAAGTTGTGTTTGTCCCCAGATTTATACTGTGGAATTACTTTTGCTATTTTCTTATTGCTTGGAAATGTACCGGTTTGAAATGAGAAGTTACAGATGTATGTTAATGGTTTAGAAATCCCTCCAATAATAGTTTTCACTAGTTTCATATCAATATCATTACAATCTGTGGATATTTTATTACTACATTCATTAACTATATCAATAATTTCCCTCTCATCCACTGGTGTAAGAAACATAGAACAAGAATTCCTCTTTATAATATTATCAATACAATAATCATTTGTTACCGGATCAGAGATATTTTGAGCTAAACTTGGTTAACAAAAAAATTATTAAAACTATTAGCAATGTTATAATTTTCGATACCTTTGTCATTAAAGTATTTAGGGTAATGTATTTGTCCAGAGCCATCTTTAATAATACTATTTAATATATTCCATATTCCTTTAATATTATTTTTGCTATTATATATTAATTTACCATAATAATCCTTCCTACATCTCCTTATGATACTCGTTAACTTTTTATATTTATTTTCTGCCTCTTTGGTTCTTAATTTAATAAATTCTCTATATAGAGTGTTTTTCTTCTTACAGGCATTTTGTAATCCCTTAGTAATCCAAGGTTGGTCATTATAGTTTTGTTTTGTACTATATTGCTTCAGTGGGCAATTTTTATCGTATAATAATTTGAATATACTTAAAAAGTTATCATATGCTCCATCAGTGCTATTCTCTATATAAACTGATTCCTAGTCTTGCATTAATAAATCATTATTTAATGCAAACATGGCTTTCTCTGTCCTAACTCTTCTATACTTAAGTTTATGGTCTGTCACATTTCTCTTACAATTACAGTCATAAATTGTAAAAACTGGTAGATGATCACGGATATCATTGATTAATATTCCACTTATAATGTTATTATCTATATCATTGGTAAATATATTATCTATTAAGGTAGCACTATGGTCAGTAATTCTGGTGGGTCTGGTAATTTTTGGGTGAAGACTCATACTGTGCATGGTATTAATAAATTCCTCAGTCATAGTGTGCTTATTAGGGTTCAACAGATCAATATTAGTATCCCCACAAATGAAGATAACTTTATTATCTACTGTAAATGTCTTTTCTACCCAGTCCTTAAAACGCCTCTATACTAGTTTCTGGCGCTCTATATATACAGCTAATTAATACATTTCTACTTTTTTCAATATTAATTTCGATTGTTAAACATTCTAATAAGTTATCAATCACCGTTTTCATGCCATCAATTAATTTATAATTCAAATTACAGTCCACATACACCACCACTCCTCCTCCACCTTTATTTTTCCTGTTTATATAATTAAATTCATATCCAGCCAGTTCAAAATCCACTCCTTTCTCCATGTTAATCCAGGTCTCCGATATGGCAATTATGTTGAATGGATGAGTAAACTGACTTAAGTATTTCTTGAGGTGTTTGAAGTTAGCGTACATGCTTCTGCTGTTGAAGTGTATTATTGATAATTTTCCCACAGCCTTAGTGGACTGATTGTACTGTTCCTCTGTGTAATAGTGGCAATTGTCATTAATGGTTGAGAAAAAGTTATTGTCCAGGTCTATGTCATTTTCTGTATTCAATAGCCTATGGTCAGTGAATTCATGTGGTTTCAGTTCCAGGTTTTCATAATCAACAAGCATTTGCGTTAGCCGAGTACTGTTCCGAGTAATGGATGAAAAAATTATTTCGGTGTGTGTCATGGTTGAGTTTGGTGTAGTGTCACATCAGTATTGATTACCATACAGTTCCGATAGCCATCACTGGTATTTGTCCAAGTCCTAGATATTTCGTATGACCAGAACTCTAGCCTCCTGCGGTGTACCATTCAGCTTAATGAATACTTTGCAGTTGGTTATCCACGTAGATTGAATTTTATTTTCCTTCTTCAGATAATGTGCTTTTCTGGCAATGTCAGCATTGTGTTTTGTCAGGTGCTCATTGATGTAGACATTTGTACCTTTCAGTTTCCTTCCTTGTTTCAGCAATGTAATGTTTTCGATTGACAAATCTCATGATGATGGCAGTGTTTTCCTTGTCTCTCCTGGGTAGAATGTGGCAGGCCTTGACATTACTGCAATCAATATCGATTCCCTTTGAGTGTAGGAACACAGACACTTGTTGCTCCACGGAGTTGCTGCCCAGTTCGTCAGATTCTCCCTCCCTTGTCACTGCTTTTGCATATGACCTGGGTTTAATCTGAATCCCAGTGATGATGACGTCATTCATCCTGGTATACTGTTCCAGTTCAGCAACTCTGCTTTCCAGGTGAGCGAGACGCCAGTCCTTCTCGGCGTTCTGCAGCCTGCGCGACTTCACTTCCGTCACCAGGTCCATGATGGTTTTCTGTTGTTTAATAACAGAAACTTCTTCCGCCAGAAAGTCGAGTGACTTTTTAATGTCCTCACCTTCCTCGGCTGTAAAGTTCTTTTTTGGTGGCATAATTCACCAATAAAGCCATCCAATTCGGTAAAATGTTTGGAGAGTTGTTTCCTCACCTCACTGCTTTTATGAAGTTTCCTGCCAGAGGAAGTGACGTAACCATCCAGATACCTCATGGAGTGTGTGAAAGGTGGTGGTGGAGACCTATAGTCTGTGATGGACTGAATACATTGCCACAGGTGCCTAGAGTCTTTAGAGTCAGTGAAGTGTCTCTGGATTTTCCATCCATAGGCACACTTTGCTGCTCTCATGCCCAGGTTCAGATTGGCTCTTGCAGATCTAAGAGCATCTTTGTCCCCAGACTTGAAAGCAGCATTTTGTACTCTCAGAAGTGCGCACACCTCCCCTGTGAGCCAAGGTTTTTCATTGGCACGTGTGGTGATGGTCTTGATAGTAGGTCACATCTTCCACACACTTTGATATGAAGCCCATCACAGACTCAGCATATTCTTGTAAGTTGGTGTTGGTTGACAGTGGCAGCCTCCCTGAAAACATTCCAGTCTGTGCAGTCAAAGTGAGCTGAAGCAGCACTCTCTGGCCATGTTTTTATCTGCCTCACATACAGTTTGCACCCAGTTAGCAGTGGCCTGTATGCTGGAATTAACATAAGAGATAAATGGTCCGAGTTTCCAAGTTGGGGGTGGGGGACAGCCCTGAATGCCTGCTTGATGTTTGTGTAGACACGATCAAGTGTGTTTACACCCCTGGTAGCAAAGTCTACATGTTGGTAATAATGTGGTAGGACTATCTTCATGTTGGCCTGATTAAAGTCTCCTGCGATTATGTAAACACAATCCGGGTTAATATTTTGCATCGAGGCAACAGACTGATACAGTGTGGACAATACATCTTTTGTGTTCGCACTGGAGGGGGATGTAAACAGCTGTGATGCTAATGGCTGTGAATTCCCTCAGCAGGTAGAATGGTCTGCATTTTAAAGACAGAAATTCTTTATCCTCAGAGCAGTGGCTTGAGACCATTTCAACGTTTGTGCACCAGTTGTTGTTAATGTAGATACACACACCTCCTCCTCAAGATTTACCACTGAGAGCATAGCTCCTGTCTGTACGGAATGTTGTTAGCCCATCCATGTATACAGCGCTATCAGGAACAGTGTAATTAAGCCATGTTTCAGTAAGGATGATAATACTGCAGTCTCTCACCTTGCACTGGGTGGTTAAATCCAGTCTCAAATAATCCATTTTGTTTTCCAGCGAGTGGACGTTGGATAGCAGGATAGATGGAAGTGCAGGTTTGTGTGGGTTAGCCTTTAGCCTGGCGCTGATACCCGCATGACTGCCGCATTTGCAACGTCTCTCGCACCGCTTGCGCCTCCTCCTATGATAGATGGTGATGGTAGGGTAGTCCGCTGTTGTGCAGGCCCCTGGGCCTTGCCTATGTAGAATGCCTACATCGCAGAGTGTTTTGCGTTCCAAGGCCAGAATTCCACTGGATAAGTTGTTGGATGAGTCAGATTTGCGAAGTCTAAGCAAAGTGCATTGATTGTAAATAAGTTGCGTACTTGACTGTGTCGGTTCAGACAGAACATTTAACGTAGATCGCACATTGCTATTGGGAGCTGGAGTAGCTGCTGCCACACAGGGCGCCACCATCTTAGAAAAATATGGTGGTGTCATCAGCAAACTTGAGAGGCTTGAATGAATTCACTGCTAAAAGTAAAATACAGTCATTGGTGTAGAATTAATACTCTGCACATACTTTTTAAATGTGTTTATTTCTTTTTCTAACTGTATATTTTAGATTTCTTCATATTTTTAATTCTATTTATATTTCTACTTTTGTCACTTAATTTTTTATCTTAATTGTCACAAACCAAATACAAAAGCAAATTCCTTGTATGTGAGAATGTATTGGGCAATAAACTTAATTCTGATTAATAGAGCATTGGAGAGCATGAAGAAGTCTAGAATCAACATAAACTTCTTGAGAACTGAGATCTATTTCACAGCTTAGCATAGCATTTTTCAAACTGCAGGTACCAATCACAGAGCAGCACCGTTTGTGAACTCTTCTGTCATTGGACGCTACTTTATTGCAGGAGAAATTGGCGCGGAGCATACGGACTTGGAGTTGTATGTAAGGATGCATCCCAAATCTCACCAGATCCATCGACTAGTGAAAACAGTGAACTCCCACAGAATTTCAGTGAGACCTTCCTCAGGGATATTTGTTTATTCTATCTAAGATTGCAAGGCCAGCTCCTTCTCCCAGCTTCAACAATACAGACTATTGTTGAAGAGATGCAAAATCTGCATGAGTTAGGACAGGATTACACTTTAAGTAATCTTCGTTCACTTTTAAAAGATGACATGAGTCTAACAGATGATGATGTCACTAAAATCTGTGATTGTGTTGGAGATTCAGATCAAGCGGCTGCTCTGAAGATGTGAAAGAAATGGTCCTGCTGCTGATGGCCTAGTTTGAGGAAAGGGAAGAGATTATGCTTTCTAATGTGGAGGACACCTGTCTGGCAAGGGAAGTCCAGATGGACAAGCTCCCCTTAACTCCTACCATTATTGTCTGTGGTAAGTTAACTTTTTGTTGGTCTGTTTCTTTTTATGTCTGGATGAATTCATGGTGCTTGTTTTTGTTATTGTGAACTGTATAAATCATGTGTTTGTCTGTCTGTCTCTGTGTGTGTCTGTGAATCAGTCTGTGTGTGTGTCTGAGTCTGTGTGTCTGTCTGTCTGTGCCCTGAAAAGTGTCAGGAGCCCAGCCATTCGTTTCACTTACATTTGAGTGTGATTCCTTCTTTTTTAGGGCGATCCTGCTTTACTTCCACACGGTTTATGCTCAGTGTTGACAGAACCATTGTTCAAGAGAACATCCCCTCCTTTGTGTCGTCAATATGTATGATGTTTGGAAGCTACTACAGCTTCAACATCCATTACACTCTAAAAAATAATGGGGCCAGTACCGGTTCTTCAGGGCGATGCCATAGAAGAACCTTTTTCAGGGCTTCAAAGAACCGTTCATGTGAAACTGTCTCTACATCCCAGCCAACCTGAGGTCTCAGGTGAGTCAATGGGGACACGACTCCTGCCTGGCCTGTCACCCCAGGGTCACACGCTCCCTCCATCTGCTGTCTCAGCCATTCTGGTGGCCGTCGATGAGGAGGGACATCCAGGATTTTGTGAGAGCCTGCCCCACTTGCAACCAGCACAAGTCCCCCAGGCAGCCCCCAGCCGGGTTACTCCAGTCCCTGCCAGTACCCATGCATCCCTGGTCCCATGTCTCCCTGGACTTTGTTACTGGTCTTCCTCCATCGGAAGGTAATATGGTCATCCTCACCATCGTGGACCGCTTCAGTAAGATGACCCACTTTGTGCCTCTCCCAAAACTGCCAACTGCTAAGGAGACTGCCCAGGTCGTCTTAGAACACGTCTTTCAGGTCCATGGCCTGCCCAGGGATATCGTTTCTGACTGGGGCCCACAGTTCTCCGCCAGTTTCTGGAGGGAATTCTGCCACCTCCTTGGGGCCACTGCCAGTCCGTCGTCCGGGTTTCACCCACAGTCAAATGGCCAAACTGAGCGCATGAATCAGGAACTGGAGAAGGCACTTAGGTGTGTGGCTTCGTGCAACCCCCACGCCTGGGCTCAACATCTGCTCTGGGTGGAATATGCCCACAACTCCCTCACCAGCTCTGTCACCGGACTCTCCCCCTTCCAGTGTGTGTATGATACACAACTACCTCTGTTTACCAGCCAGGAGGGAGAAGCCACCTGCCCGTCTGCTCTCGCCTACGCCTGCCGCTGCTGCCGCACGTGGGCCCAGGCCCGCACCGCACTCCTGAAGTCCAGTACCAGCTATGCTATTGGGGCTAACTGGCGGAGGACCCCTGCACCCGTTTACCATGTCGGCCAGAAGGTATGGTTGTCAGCTCGAGACCTACCACTACGGGTGGAGTCACGCAAATTGGTGCCTCGCTACATCGGACCCTTTCCTGTACAGAAGGTCATCAGTCCCACGGCAGTTCGGCTGCTGCTGCCCAAGACCATGAGGATACATCCCACCTTCCATGTCTCCAAACTCAAACCGGTGCACGAGAGCCCCCTGGTCCCGGCAACACCGCCGCCTCCTCCTCCACGCTTCATTGATGGTGGACCAGTCTACATGGTCTGGCGACTACTCCGCTTGTGACATAGGGGTAGGGGCATCCAATACTTAGCAGACTGGGAGGGTTATGGTCCTGAGGAGAGGGCATGGGTCCCTGCTGGAAGGATTCTGGATTCGGCCCTCATTGCCGACTTCCATCGACTACACCCTGACCAGCCCTCCATCCGACGGGGTCGACGTAGGGGTTCTCACCGTGCGGATCCCCTTCCGGACCCTGCCCCTGCTCCAGTGCCTGAGCCTGACACTGAACCAAATCCTGGGCGGGGGCCCTTGGATGACGAGTCTTCCGACAGTGAAGATGGTGCGGAGGCTATAGACACTGACCGGTCAGAAGAATTCTGACCCTCCACCGGGATTCCCCCTCCTCCCGCCCGTCTTGGTGGATCTGTGGCTAGGGACTTCTGGAGCCGTCCCTTGGGGGGGGGGTTCTGTCATGGTCCCACCTGTGGGTTCCCTCTCTTCAGGTAACATCTCCACTCCTCTCCACTCAGCATTACCGGCCACGCCTGCATACACTTCCTCTTATTAACTCTCAGTGTCTGTCATTGGCTGCTGCCTATCACCTGCTCCTCCTCTGTGTGTATTTAAGCTGCTGTCCTCCCAAGCTTCAGTGTCAGATCATCTTCTAGGCGTCGACTCTGTCAACTCTTCAGTCCTGGTAACCTGACCCTGCATTTCTGTCCCTTATCTTGCTACCTGATGTGTGACTCTGTGTTCCAGCCTGTTCCCCACTCCTGCCTGTTGTGCTGTCCTGTCTGTCTGCTGAGGGACTGCTCGCTGGGAGACTGCCTGAACACCTAGTGCCATCAGCTTACAGCCTCCCTACTCTGACAACACCTGATCCTCTCTGATCTCTGCTGCTAAGCAGGGTCGAGCCTAGCCAGTGCTTGGATGGGAGACAGCAGACATCACCAGCCATCCCTGCCTCTCAGTCCTCCTGCCACTGAACTTCACACACGCACATCCTCCCTTTCCCCTGTTATCAATAAAACTCAACATTTAATTTGCGCTCTTGGGTCCTCGTCTGTTTCCCCTGACAGTAATGACACTTCAGAATGTTTATGACTGTTGTCATTAAGTTTCATTTGGTTTTTGTAATGTCTGACCCCCAAACAGGGTAGACTTTACATTACAAAAATCGAATGACACTTAATGACAGTAGTCATAAACATCCTGAAGTGTCATTACATGTTCATGATATGTGTCATGTCATGTTTATGGCAGGTTCATGTCGCTCTTATGTTGAAACCTCAAGTAAAGTGTAACCCAAATGATTTATTTGGCTTCTTCGGAAGATCGTGTAGGGAAAACAGGCTTCACAGAAACTCTACCTACATAAATAATTTTGTAATTCAAAATATAATGAAGGATGAGTGACACTTACATAGTTTTTTGACAGAGGTGGTCGAACAAAGCCTGAATGAGGCCGTTTTTCAGTTTGTTCTTCCCTGGATATTTGAACTGTGGATCCTGTGAAATTAAAGCACTTTTGAGAAAAGGCGGGAGGATGATATCACAGGAAACTGGCGTCACTGTCATCGCTGATGTCTCATATCTCACTTGAACTTCATGGCTGTTTTCCCTGTCAATTAGAAAAAATATACATTTACAATAAATTTCATATACTGTAACACATTGCATTCTGAGACCTCAATGGCTTCCTGGGATTACCTAATTCAATGCCTATCCTAAATGTAAATAACTGTACTGTAGCTCACATTGACAACTTGGCAATTAACATATTGAAATTAGTTTAAGATAAGATAGTACTTTATTCATCCTGAAGGAAATTCAAGAATTCTCATCTCATCTCATTATCTCTAGCCGCTTTATCCTGTTCTACAGGGTCACAGGCAAGCTGGAGCCTATTCCAGCTGACTATGGGCAAAAGGCAGGGTACACCCTGGACAAGTCGCCAGGTCATCACAGGGCTGACACATAGACACAGACAACCATTCACACTCACACCTACGGTCAATTTAGAGTCACCAGTTAGCCTGACCTGCATGTCTTTGGACTGTGGGGGAAACCGGAGCACCCAGAGGAAACCCACGCGGACACGGGGAGAACATGCAAACTCCGCACAGAAAGGCCCTCGTCAGCCACGGGGCTCGAACCCAGAACCTTCTTGCTGTGAGGCGACAGCGCTAACCACTACACCACCGTGCCACCCAAATTCAAGAATTACTTAATTTTATTTAATTTAATTACTTACAACTTAAGTTTATCTAGAATAGCCATAAATTGAACTTGGTCCTTAATTTTAGGAAACATTCGTTCGCTCATTCGTTCCGTCATTTTAGTAAGGGTGATGCCTTCATTTTCTGGATACAGTGAGAAAAAAAATTGGGTTTGGTTTACATGACATATAGACATTTTTATTCTCAATTAAAAAAGAAAAAAATTACCTTACCACTAAACAAATGTTTTCTGTGGCCGATGGACTAGTGTTATGAACTGCCTGCCAGCTAGTTCATAAAGATCCAACCGGTGATAATCCAAATCTTCACCAGGTTTAAAGAGAATGTGATTAGCTGTTGGGCTTACTTCGTAAGCGTGAAAATGGGCATCAAAGGACAAGGTATTGAGAAGTTCAGCGACATTAAACCAATTTGCTCTGGCATTCAAAATCTGTGTGACTTTTATAAAAAGAGGAATTTCATCCTGGAACAAATCCAGGATGAAACAGTCACCAACAGAGTAGGTCACAGTGTCTATATCAACCTCTTTGCAGGTCCAGAATGTCTCCTCTTCTGTCACGTTAGCAAGTCTGAGTTTTTCCTTCACGACAATGTCAAGTTCATGATACTTCAAAGGTGAGACTGCTGAGCTTCTCTGTCTCTCAAATTTGTTGCCCGACAGCCAGTCCCAACACTGCCTGAATTGGTTTCTTGTAGCGAGAGAGAGACAGATATTCTTGAAGTTACAGTTTATTTCAGCAACTTGTTTAAAGTACAGGTGCTTTGCCTCGTAACGCATGCACCAATGTGCTCTAGGTGGACCAAACTCCTCAATCAATCAAGGGTAATGAAGCAAGAAATGTACCTTTGGAGTGATCTTATTAGGAAACAATCTCCTGAAATCAACCAAAAAGGAGGAAATCAAAAAGTCCAAATAACTGATCCAACTAGCACTTATAGTAGGTGCCAAGATTATTTCTCCAATTTCCCTAAGGCACAGAAAAAGTTGCCATGTCTTGTTGCCTTTTGGAATTTTGTCTCCAATAATAAAGGGAAGTGTCCGGAATAATGTCCACTTTTCAATTGCTTTCCCTGCAAGTCTACCATCTAACACAAGTCTTTCAGAAATTGGGGCAGGCTTACTTGAAGCATCATTCTGTCCAAAAGTGAACCCTGCCAGAGCAACAGAAATATTCTGCACACCAACTATTTTTTCTCGGTGAAGACTTCTCACAAGTAACATGAGGAACAACTCCTTCAAGAAAGTCATGCATAACATCTGGAGGGAATGCATTAGTTACACTGAAGCTTGGTATCTCACTAAAGGCACACGGACCGGTCACTCCATACAATGAGCTTGTATTTGGGTCTTCAGCTACACATTGTAGGTGGTAACTGTGTACATCTGGTGTCCGTAAAACACATTCATCTTCATTTGTTTTCTGTGAAAGGTCCTTATAGTGACATAAACAATACAGGCAAACACGCCCACTGCTAAAGGAACCACGAAAACCTGCAAGGGAGTGTGCAGAGAGGTTGTCTGCTGATACTGTAACTATTGTGCCTTTAAAGCGAAGGTGTCTTCCTTCATATAGCACTTCAATGCCATCAGTTTGCAACTTCTGTATATCAGAAATAAGGGGCTCCAAAATTCTGGCTGACCCGTACTGTTTCAACAAGCTATTATAAACAAGGATTGAAAGATGGATATGCTTTAAATTACTCCTGTATTTTGGGTGAATGTTTCCCAGAGTAAAGTAAAATGCAGAAATTTTGTGTACTGTTTTCCTAGATCCTAGAGGGTTAACAATCTCGAATTCATTGTTATAAAAGTGAAGTCTCAAAAAGAAATCACTATCCCACTGAGAATCCTTACATATAGTCCCATCACAGAAATCTTCCAAACATCCATCATCAACCACGGTCCAATTGATTATGTGCTCTAGAGTGGACTTTTCTCCTAGTATTACTTTCAGTGTATCTAACAAGGGAACATATTGATAAGTATGCTTTTTACCATTTTCTTCAATATTAAGAGTGCATTCAACAGATTCAATCAAATTTAGATGTTCAATGCAGTATTTTTCTAGTTTGTAGGGAGTATTCACTGCGTTAAAACATTGTTCAAATAGAGTATCCTCACTAAACATAGACAGGAGCAAAGTACTAACATCAACTCCACGTTCTTCTAAGAACTTTTCAAATATTTCTGTGAAAGAACCTTGGAAAAAGATTAGCAGTGTTTCAAACCCATAAATAACATCTGTTGGTACACATTTTTGAATAACATATTTTTCCTGAAGATACAAAACAAATATCGCCAACCGTCTTGTGAGTGTTTCAATTAGTGCATTTAAAAGTTCTGATGTAGATACTTGAGAAGCCTGTTCAATTTCTCCACTGGGAGGAGTCTCTGTTGCTTCCAAATATCCTTAACAGTTTCTGTGTTTTTTGCGGATGTGGTTCTGTAATGATTTCACTCTTGAAAATGTATGTGGGCAGCCATCAAGTCCACAAGTAACTGAAAATGCCTCTAGGGTTTCGTGAAAAAGCTGCAGGTGCTTTAAAAGTTTGTTGTGAGTTGGTTTTTTGATTGGACAAAACGTGCACTGAAAAATATTGTCCATTCATATGGACCTACCAATGAAACTGTCCTTTGCATGCCCTAGTCCAGCTTCTTCAAGCCATTCACAAACTTGTGACACTGACCATAAATGTGCCATACCTGTTGAAAATATAAACATGAATTAGAAAAATGATTCAATTTACTTATGAATACCGAAAACATGTAAGCAGCAACATAACTTAGAAAAACGTTGCTTTGTTTTGAAATGCAGCTATTCAGCTACTCACAAAATGGCGCCTGACCTGTTTGCTATAGCTATCGATAGCTAAGAATATTCAACTTTTCATTTTGTAAAATTGGGATATAAACTTTGTTTCGTCACCCCCACAAACGGCTAATGTTTTTGGCTGATAAGGAGACTAAACTGGTGTAGAACAAGCACTCTTACAAACACTTACCGAAAGATTAATATGTTAATAAAATCTTCTGGCGGGGCGGCACGGTGGTGTAGTGGTTAGCACTGTCGCCTCACAGCAAGAAGGTCCTGGGTTCGAGCCCCGGGGCTGGCGAGGGCCTTTCTGTGTGGAGTTTGCATGTTCTCCCCGTGTCCGCGTGGGTTTCCTCCGGGTGCTCCGGTTTCCCCCACAGTCCAAAGACATGCAGGTTAGGTTAACTGGTGACTCTAAATTGACCATAGGTATGAATGTGAGTGTGAATGGTTGTCTGTGTCTATGTGTCAGCCCTGTGATGACCTGGCGACTTGTCCAGGGTGTACCCCGCCTTTCGCCCGTAGTCAGCTGGGATAGGCTCCAGCTTGCCTGCGACCCTGTAGAAGGATAAAGCGGCTAGAGATAATGAGATGAGATGAGAAAATCTTCTAGCAGCTTCCACAAAACGCGACCTCCTCCAGCAGAAATTCAGGCGAAAAGGCAGAGTGGAGGGAATGTTCCGTGAGACGGCGGTTGCGCGCGAGAATGTTCAGAGCAGATTCTGGAATCTTCGGCTCAGAGAGGCTGCTCTGACACTCAATGTCTGAAATAATTTGCGTTTTAGGCATTATTTGTGCAGGCAAAATTATGTACAAACTGTTTTAGAAATATTAAACAACTATTGCTGGTGACCTGATCACAGTATCCCAATGCCTAATTTGTGCATAGGTGTGTTCAGTGTGCATCATGACACCGCAAGTAGGCGTAGATATATCCAAATAACTAGAAAATTATTGTTGTTTGAGCAGTGAAGACAGATTTGTGTAAAAATAGCCTATGTGCATTGACCAGGAAATAGTAAGAAAATGCCAGGCTCTGAAGAACCATTTCCAATGTGAAGAACCTTTCGCATAATGTAATGGTTCATCACTGAGTTTTGACTCTCCATGGAACCATCCAGAGATTTGAAGAACCACTGAAGCACCTTTATTTTTTAGAGTGTATCCATCCAAGCTGGCATCCACCCTAGAGTTCCTGTAGAGGTGCTATTTTGGATTGTTCAGCCAGCATTTTCTCTGTATTGAACTGTAACAACAACAAAAAAGTAAAAAAGTTGCTTGATGTGTGTGGCAGCAGGGGCGTGGTCAAGCGCCGGTCTGTGACAGGAGGGCGGAGTCAGGGAAGGTAAGTGGCAGAATCACTACACCTGACGTCAATTAACCTGTGTTTGTGTGTGTCTTCCCAGTGACCGCGCCCTACTTAAGGAGGGAGAGCGAAAGCAGAGGAGCGGATCCCCGAACTAGACGCTGGTTGTGTGTGTTTGGTGTCAAATTGTTCACTGAAAAGTGTGGCAATAAAGCCCTATTTGAACCTGATCTCTGTCCTGCCGTCCTCTGTGCTCCATCCACCCGTGCTGAACTGTTACAGTGGTGCTGAAACCCGGGACAATTGGAGCGCAGCAGCCGATCAGCCACATGGAGTCCTTCCCATTCACCGACCTGGTCCACACCCTCGCCATGGCCCAGCAAAGCCAGCACCAGGCGCTAGTCGCCCTCTGAAAGGAACAAGAACAGCGCTTCGAGGCCCTGGTGCTGGCCCAACAAGAAGATCGTGAGGCGTTCCGGCACCTCCTCGCGTCGGCGGGGTCCACCAGCGCTCCCACCACGGGCCCGTCCCCCCTCACCCTAACCAAGATGGGTCCACAGGATGACCCCGAGGCCTTTATCACACTCTTCGAGCAAGTCGCAGAGGCCTTGGGGTGGCCGATGGAGCAGCGCGCGGCGTGCCTCCTCCCCCTGCTAACGGGAGAGGCGCAGCTGGCCACGCTACAGCTCCCCGCCGGCTGGCCTACACGGACCTCCGCCGGGCTGTCCTCCAGCGTGTGGGGCGCACCCCTGAGCAGCAGCGTCAGCACTTCTGCGCTTTACACTTGGAGGAAGTTGGCAGGCCGTTTGCGTTTGGCCAGCAACTCCGGGACGCCTGCTGGCGGTGGTTGAGGGCCGACAACCGCGACACAGAGGGGATCATTGACCAGGTGGTGCTGGAGCAATTCATTGCTCGCTTGCCAGCAGGAACCGCGGAGTGGGTCCAGTGCCACCGCCCGGCGTTGCTGGATCAGGCAATCGAGCTGGCGGAGGACCATTTGGCGGCTGTTCCGGCGGCAGGGCAGCAGACAGCCTCTCCTCTCCTCTCTCTCTCTCTCTCCCCCTCCTCCTGTGTCCCGTCCTCGCCCCATTCCCCCACCGCGGAGGCAGGGGCCGGCACCACCCCAGCAGGCCCGCCGCACCCGCGGTGCCCTCCCGTTTCTCCCTTCTGTGTCTGTCTCTCCCCCAGACACACACAAACACAGGTTAATTGATGTCAGGTATAGTGATTCTGCCACTTACCTTCCCTGACTCCGCCCTCCTGTCACAGACTGGCGCTTGACCACGCCCCCGCTGCCACAATGTGGTATTTTATTGTTGTTTTGGAAGTTACTTTGTCATTAATACGGTACATTTTGTCTGTTTTTCTTCTGTTTCCCAACGTGCTTTTTCTCCATAAATCCTGAGAAGGGGACGAAAGTAGAGAAGACCAGTACATCCCATCTACACGTGAACCCCAGAGTCCTCACCTTGATCCAAGACCTTTCAGATCATGAGTGGCGGGACATCTGAATATGGACTCAAGTAAGCCATGGTTTGTGGGGATGTCCTAGTCACAGATAAAACTTTTCTATGGATGGGTTAGTTCTTTAAACTTTAACAGTAAACATTACAGATGAAAATCTGTTTGAAGTTGTGAGTTTGATTGTGTTTGTGAGTGTGCATGTAAGTCTGTGTCTGAGTCTTAGTGCATCTGTGAGTCAGTCTGTCAGTGTCTGTGTGTGTTTGTGAGTCTGTGTGTGTGTGTCTGTAAGTCTGTGTATTTTATCATTCATATTTGTCTGTTTTTCTTCTGTTTTCCAAGATACTACTTCTCCATCAACACAGAGGGCATGGAAGTGGAGAAGAGCAGCAGTTCCCGTCTACACTTGAACCCCAGAGTCCTCACCTTGATCCAAGAAGGTTTCTTATGGTTGCTTAATTACTTAAGCTTGCATTATTATGTTACATATTAAAATATTGGTTTGACATTGTGACAGTCTGGTTGCACGTGTGTTTCTTTATATTCAAGGCCTTATTCCAAATGTTTTTTTTTTCCAAGAGGAAAAGGAAAGGAAATTGTATTCTTTAGTTTAAAATTAAGAAAAACAAAACACACAACTGTTGAAGTTTTTGAAAAGTATTTTGCATACCTTGTTGAAATAATAAAATGGGGGTTTGAAATGACAAGTTGGTATTGTATTTGTTTTTTAAAAGTTGCTGCATACCACAGTTTACAGTTCTCTTCACATTTATGGTAAAAGTCAAACATAAAGTGCAGTTTAAAAGTAACCATCAAATATAGAAGCGTTCAATCTACCTTTTAATGTATAGGAAAAAAAAAACATTTTATCTGTGTCCCATTCAGTTTTCTTGAGGTGGCTTAGTTCTTTTGTTTTAACAGTAAACGTTACAAATGAAGATCTTTGTTTGACATTGTGTCAGAGTTTGTGTTGGTGTGTTTGCCTGTGAGTCTTGGTGTGTCTGTGAGTCTGTCTATATTTAATACTCATTTAATGAAGACATTCCTTAAAGAATTCAATGATAGCATGTAGATGTTAATTTCACTACAAAACATTGTTATTAATACTACAAAATATATTACATGAAACACAATCTTTTAATAAAATAAGCAGAAATTCAGTAAAATTACTGTCTTATGAGCCTTTTACTGTTTAATGCCTTGTGTCTGATTTTTTTTCAGTGAAATTGAACGGGATTAGATGTAAAATAAGCAACCACCGCATGTAAATTGTACAGGAAAAAATGGCTTTAATAAAGGCATAGTCATGCTAATTTGGCTGAAAAGGGATGTTGAATTTACCAGTTTAGCATGTAATTTATTATTTTGTAAAGGATAACGGTGTTAGGACTGGGACTGTTTTGGCCTCTAGAGGCCGCTGTTATGTTTATCTTGTCATGTTTGTTTTGGCCTCTAGAGGCCGCCACTGTGTTTTGTGTTTGTCTTGATTGCCTGTTTCCTGCCCCGCCCTGTTCCTTAATTAGTTTGTGCATAAATACCCCTCTGTTTGTTCCCTTGTCACGGAGTCTTTATGCTATGCTGTCTAGTGCTAATTTCCTCTGGCCCATGTATCTCGCCTGTGCCCTTGTGTTTTTGATATTTTTGCTTTCTTTGGACTTTGTACCTTTTTGATCTTCTGAGCGTTCAGCATTTTGCCTTTCCTTTTGTTTTTGGGCATTTTACGTTTGGATATTTTTATTTTGGTTTATCTTCTGAGCTTTTGGATTTTCTTTTTGTTTTTTCCATTGGATTGTAAATAGTGTTAATAAACTTTTTTTTTTTGATACTCTACTTTCGCCTCATGCCTCTGCACTTAAGTCATTTCCCTGGTGGCCTAGTGGGGGTTTACTGGATTATCACACCAACGACCCAGGTTCGAGTCCCAGCAAAACCCTAACAGAAAGACACTGTGACCGACTTAGCAGAGGTGTCTTCAACGGTCTACCTGGCTAACCTTCAGGGAATTATGGCTTCTTTAACACACTTTGGAGCTACCATGGGCATTCATGGACGAACACTTATGAGCCAAGAGGTACTGCTTCAGCAAATTGGGAAAACCCTGGCACAGCTGACTCCTCTGCCTGCATCTCCTCATCTGGCTCCTGCTCCACCATCTGCTCCCACTCCAGTGCCTCCTGCCACGCTGTCTCCTTCACCCTGCACCACAGAGGTGTGCTGGGAGTTCCTTACCCAGTGCCAACTCACCTTTGAGCTTCAGCCTACCACCTACACTACGGATCGCTGCAAGATTGCCTTTGTGATAACCTTGTGAGCTGGTAAGGCACGAGCTTGGGCAACTGCCATTTGGCAGAGACAGGGACCCGAGTGCTCTGATTTCAAGTTGTTTATGGAGGAGATGCTTTGTGTCTTCGATCAGGCAGACACCAGTAAAGACGCAGCCAGGAAGCTCATGTCCATCTGGCAAGAAGGAAGCGTCGTGGACTACGCCATCGCGTTCCGGACGCTCGCAGCAGTCAGTGGATGGAACGAAGCAGCCCTGGTTTCAGCCTTTCACCATGGTTTGTCTGACCCCATCAAAGATGGCCTGGCCTCTATCGGATGCCCAAGTGACCTCGAAACTCTGATCTCACATTCTACTCGCCTTGACAACAGGATTAGAGAGCGCTGCCGAGTCCTGAGCTTCCCCGGCCTCACTGCCTCGACCTGGAGCCCGTCTACCTCCTCCAGTGACTGTCCAGAGCCCATGCAAGTTGGCCGTACTCGTCTCTCCGCAGCTGAGAGGGAGCGCAGAAGGAGGGACAAGTGCTGCATCTACTGTGGCAAGCCTGGCCATTTCCGAGCATCATGTCCCGACCTCTCGGGAAAAGGACCACCCCGTCCAGCCAAGGGAGGGTTGTGACGGGGCCTACCCTCTCTCCTGAACTCCCTGGCCAAGGAGTCTACATCCTGGTCTCCATCTCCTGGGATGAGTCTGTCCACTCTTGTCAAGCCTTGTTAGACTCCGGGGTGGCTGGAAACTTTATGGATGTTCACTTCACCCAAAGTATCAATGTCCCGACTGCACCTCTTGAAGTCCCACTGTCTGTGTCTGCCCTGGATGGCCAAGCCTTAGGTGACGGAAGAGTCACCCAAGTAACTTCTCCAGTCTCAAGGTCACAAGGAAGAAATATCCCTGCACCTGATTCCTTCACCAGAGTTCCCAGTTATTCTAGGTCTTCCTTGGCTCACCCGCCACAACCCTCGTATAGACTGGGTCACTAGCCAGGTTGTGGAGTGGGGTCCTGCTTGCTATGCCTCTTGTCTGCTTTCTAGCTCTCCTGTGTCTCTTGCCGAGCCTCCTGATCTCACAGAGTTATCTCAAGTTCCCACAGAGTACTGGGATCTCAAGGAAGTTTTCAGCAAGAGCAGTTCTTCCTCCGCACCGTGCCTACGACTGTGCCATCGACTTGCTCCCTGGGACTACCCCTCCTCGTGGCAGACTGTTTTCCCTCTCTCAGCCAGAATGCAAGGCCATGGAGGAGTACATCAAGGACGCCTTGGCCTCTGGGTTCATTTGACCCTCCACCTCACCCGCTGGTGCCGGCTTCTTCTTTGTTGGCAAGAAGGATGGGGGGCTCCGGCCATGTATTGATTACAGGGGTCTGAACAAGATCACTCTACGCAACCGCTATCCCCTTCCGCTGATGTCCACAGCGTTCGATCTGCTCCAAGGCGCCACGGTCTTCACCAAATTGGACTTAGAGAATGCATACCACCTCATCCGTATCCAACAGGGAGACGAGTGGAAGACTGCCTTTGACACCCCGTCTGGGCACTACGAGTACCAGGTGATGCCCTTCGGACTCACCAACACACCAGCTGTTTTTCAGGCCCTAATCAACGATGTCTTGAGGGACATGATTAACCAATATGTGAGATGGTGTTGCAAGACCTGGAGCAAGGTCAGGAGGACCCTGATCCAGACCTCCAGAACCAACCAGACTCAGGCCAACCGCCATAGAAGACCTGCCCACGCTTTCCGCCCTGGGCAGCGGGTTTGGCTGTCCACCAAGGACCTTCTGCTGTGGGTGGAGAACCGCAATGCTCCTCGCTACATTGGCCCTTTCAAGGTGGTGCGCAGGGTGAACCCTGTCGCCTACCGGCTCCAATTGCCCCGGACTCTGAGGATCAACCCCGCATTCCATGTTTCCCTGTTGCGACCCATACTGACGTCCACATATGCCCCTGCCCCTAGGAATCCCCCACCCCCCGCATCTTCCAGGGTCAGACTGTGTTCACTGTGCATCGCCTGCTTGACTCCCGCCGGGTCCGTGGCGGGCTTCAATATCTGGTAGACTGGGAGGGCTATGGCCCTGAGGAACACTGTTGGGTCCCTGCCCGGGACATTTTAGATAAAGGACTTTGTCGGGACTTCCATTCGGCCCATCCTGATCACCCTGGGAACGTCAGGAGACTCTCCTGGGGGGTCCTGTTAGGACTGGGACTGTTTTGGCCTCTAGAGGCCACTGTTATGTTTATCTTGTCATGTTTGTTTTGGCCTCTAGAGGCCGCCACTGTGTTTTGTTTTTATCTTGATTGCCTGTTTCCTGTCCCACCCTGTTCCTTAATTAGTTTGTGCATAAATACCCCTCTGTTTGTTCCCTTGTCATGGAGTCTTTATGCTATGCTGTCTAGTGCTAGTTTCCTCTGTCCCACGTATCTTGCCTGTGCCCTTGTGTTTTTGATATTTTTGCTTTCTTTGGACTTTGTACCTTTTTGATCTTCTGAGCGTTCAGCATTTTGCCTTTCCTTTTGTTTTTGGACATTTTACGTTTGGATATTTTTATTTTGGTTTATCTTCTGAGCTTTTGGATTTTCTTTTTGTTTTTTCCATTGGATTGTAAATAGTGTAAATAAACTTTTTTTTTTGATACTCTTTCACCTCACGCCTCTGCACTTGAGTCATCCCCCTAGTGGCCTAGTGGGGGTTTGCTGGATTATCACACCAATGACCTGGGTTTGAATCCCAGCAAAATCCTAACAAATGGTTTTAAATTGTAAAACTTACAGGTTGCTCTGTAATGTGTTTTACACTCTGCTGTATTTTTTTACATTATTATTCTGGCAACCACAGCTGCCAGTTTTTTTTCTGTAAAAATAACTTTTTTTACAGTGTAGTTACAGCATTTAACTGGAAATCACAGCATATGAATTTGTAAAATGCTATAGGCTGCAGTTTATTTCAGCTATTTAAAACAAGCCATATTGTAATTTTAACTGTATTGCGTTGGTTCAAATATTAAAATTTTTCTATGTTTATAATACAGTAACATATAAATTCTACAAGTAAATATGATCCTTTTCACATATACTAAGTGTTAATGTGAAGCCCTGTTAACAGCCCTGTTACTTTCAGTGTTTTCCAGTGTTTCTAGGGCATAATGGTTGGGTTAACAAAGAGGAAAAAAAAAACATTCAGATATGAATATTTTGAGTATCAAACAGATACAAAAGCAGATTATCTGACTTAATGTCTAGTAATGCCAGCAAGTTGCACCATTACTTTATCATTGCTGACATGAGAATTCTTTTCTGGATGAATGTTTTATTATATCAAAACACCTTTCTTAGTAATCTATATAATTGTGGCTTATACTAGCTATTGTAGACATACTGCTTACTTAAACTTTATTTCCTCAATTTGCACTCAGCATTATCTGTTCCAAGAGCTTCTGGATAGTGGAACATAACAAAAATTACCTTTCAATGTTTGGAAGCTCCTTGTTCTAAAACACTACATTCGTTCTTTTGTGCAAGCCACTATACTGAGCATTTTCAAATGAGTGAGCTTTTCTTATATTTCTCTAAAGGAAGAGAAGTGGGCTCATTTTAAAAGCATTACCACAGGTGCGTGCACACAGTACTGGATATATGATATATATCATGAATAGCGGTGGAGAGAAAAAAAGCAGTGTTTTTGACTGGCATCTTGATGCTTCAATCAAGCAGTATATAGACTGTATAACATTTAATATCAAAAGAAAGTTTTCTTTTGAAAGTGAGTGGCACTGTGGTGTAGTGGTTAGCACTGTTGCCTCACAGCAAGAAGGTTCTGGGTTTGAGCCCAGTGGCCAATGGGGGCTTTTCTATGTGGAGTTTGCATGTTCTCCCTGTGTCTGCATGGGTTTCCTCCATGGTCTAAAAATACATGCAGTTAGGTTAACATGGGGCAGCCATGGCCTGAAGGTTGGGATGAAGTGCCCTTGGTCAAGGCACCTAACCCCCAACTGCTCCCCAGGTGCTGTACCATAGCTGCCCATTGCTCTTGGTATGTGTGTGTGCTCACTGGTCACTTGTGTGTGCGTGCGTGTCTTCACTGCTTCAGACAGGTTAAATGCAATGGAGGAATTACACTGTGCTTAAGTCTGTGCTTCAGTGTATGTGTGATAAAGGCTTCTTGTCTTGCATCTCCAAAAATTTTGACTGGATGGAAGTGATTTTTAATTCCCAGCTCTGACCAGGATTTGTATTGTGGTGGAAAAGTGTAATAAAACTCCAGGCTGTTTGGAAGAAACAAACAGAAATATGAATTTATTGAAAAGATGAATTCAAAGTATACACCTTGCAAGGGGGCCTTCTCAAATGAAATGGTTTTCACCCAGAGAAGCGCCCCTTGCTTTCCCACACCCATCATTATATACTTGTCAAAATAACAGTAACACAACAGATATCTTCTTAGTGTCAGGGTGTCCAGCCTCGGCAGTCTATCACAAAACACTGTCTCTGCACATACGCATGTTTTACTAACCTAGAAAATAGAACAAACAGCACTCTTCATCTTCCATAAACATGAGACACAGTGTCTGACCTTCCAAATGTCTCAGAGACATGAGCTCTCTAAAAAATTATATCCTTCCCCTACACAGTGTCTTTCAAAGCTTACTTTTCTAAAGATCACTAAAAGCACAAGAATAAATCTAAAAATTAGATTTTCCTCTACAGTATCAATACCCTGCAGCAATGATGGGAGGAAGCACTCTATCATTTTAGGTAAAATTTTGTTTCCTGATGGACCATACTGCTTTATACCATAGAAAACTCTTTCCTTTGGAATTAATTTTCCATTCAGAAGGAGTACACTTTCTTTCACGCACTTCATACATAGCTCTACAATGTCTTGAAAAAAGTGTTCATCCCCATTGGTGTCTGTCCTGTTTTGTCACATTACAAACTGGAATTAAAATTGATTTTGGGGGGTTTAGCAACATTTGATTTACGCAACATGCCTACCCCTTTAAAGAAGAAAATTGTTGTTTTATTGTGACACAAACAGTAAGATGAAAAAACAGAAATCTGGAGTGTGCACAGGTATTCACCCCCAAAGTCAATACTTTGTAGAGCTACCTTTTGCTGCAATTACAGCTGCATGTCTCTTGGGGGTATGTCTCTATTAGCTTAGCACATCTAGTCACTTGGATTTTTTCCCCATTCCTCAAGGCAAAACTGCTCCAACTCCTTCAAGTTCAATGGAAATAAGTGTTCTCACTTTCTTGTGTCATCCATGTATTTTTAATGTTTGTTGTATGTATTTACATTTAACCTACTAAATAAAAATCAATCAATCAATCAATCAATCACGTTATGTTGGTGTAGAGCAATCTTCAAGTTATGCCACAGATTCTCAATTGGATTGAGGTCTGGGCTTTGACTCGACCATTCCAAGACATTTAAATGTTTCCCTTTAAACCACTCCAGTGTAGCTATAACAGTATGATTAGGGTTATTGTCCTACTGGAATATGACCCTTCGTCCCAGTCTCAAACCCCTGGCTGACTCAAACAGGTTTTCCTCCAGAATTGCCTTGTATTTCGTGTCATCCATCTTTCCTTCAATCCTGACCAGCTTTCCTGTCCCTGCAGATGAAAAACATCCCCACAGCATGATGCTGCCACCACCATGCTTCACTGTAGGAATGGTGTTCTCAAGGTGATGGGAAGTGTTGGGTTTGCGTCACACATGGTGTGATGTTATGTGTTAATAACATTAGAACTCCAGTTCCCATAATGCCTTGTGAGCTAGGCATGCGCACTAGATGAAGAGAAGCAGGAAATGTTTTTGTTTTGTATGCCTGGATATGCCACTGCAGTAATGTGTAATAAAACACAAGTTTATTCAACACGCCTCATCTGTTCATCACCTAGAATAGAACAGATATGACATGGTGTCAGAAAGTGGTCGTTTGCAAGTGAAGACAGAAGAAAAGGGAAGCTGCGTTTTGCAACGAGCGCCACGTTAGAAGGCGAAAAGTTAGCGGCAGGAAAAAAAAAAGTCACCGGTCGCGTCAGATAGTTGTTAGCTTTGAAAAGTATAGCTAGCTACGGTGTATCGGCTGAGATGGCATGGCTGAAGGTGACAATGAAGACGTTAGTGTCGTGGAGGAAGACGAGGAGGATTCACCACAAGTAGAGGCTGAAATAGCTCCTGAAATCGGCGAACCAGAAGAGATTCAAGTGGTCGAAATCCTGGTACAAAGACCTGTTGTCATCATGGATAAGCTGAATCCACCATCGTGCATGCAACTGACTGGTAACCTTGAAGATAGTTGGAAACGGTTTAAACAAAGATTCAATATCTACTTGGCAGCAACTGGGGCAGGGGGTGATGATGAAAATTTGAAAGCGTCCATCTTTTTGCATGTTATTGGAGAAGATGCTCTGGACATATATAATAGCTTTCAGTTAGATGAAGCTACTCTAACATTGACAACACTTATGACCGAGTTTGAAGAATATTTTGTGCCAAGTCAAAATGTCACATTTGAGCGGTATAAGTTTTTTACCCATGACCAGAAACAAAGCGTACCTTTTGATCAGTATTTAGCTGAGCTCCACACACTGAGCAAAACATGTGAGTTCGGGACTTTAAAAGACTCACTAATTAGAGACAGGATAGTCTGTGGAACTGATGATAATGCACTCAGAGAAAGACTGCTCCGTGAGACAGGACTGACATTAGAGAAATGTGTCACCATGTGTAGAGCAGCAGAAACAACTCATGCACAGGCTAAGGAGCTGCACAGAGGTGAAACAGCAGTGCATGTAGTGAAAAAGGAGCAGAAAAGAAAGTCATTTAACAAACAAAAAGATCCAAATGAAAAATCAGAGTTTAAGTGCGGTAAATGTGGCAACAGTCATAAGCCCAAGTCATGTCCAGCATATGGCAAGTCGTGTAATAACTGTGTAAAAAACAATCACTTCTCCAAATGCTGCAAAGCGACGTCAACAAAAAAGAAAGTCCATGCAGTGGAAGAAGAGGATGATGACTCTGTAGAGGAGAAAGACTTTATAGTGGACAGTGTACAGATTTGTGGCACGGACAAAGCTGAATGGATTGTGCCGATTGAGGTAAATGAGACTATAATACCATTCAAGCTCGATACAGGAGCCCAGGTAAATTTACTGTCTATTCAGGACTATAGAACACTGACCGTAAAGAGCAAGATCCATCCTGTAAAGATCAAAGTGACGGGATACACAGGTGAGACCATACCTGTGAAAGGAAGCTGCATAGCAACCTTTAAGAATAAAGGATGGCAGATTAAGACACAGCTGCTGATCGTGGATAAGAGTGTACAGCCAATCCTCGGACTCAGTGCGTGTGAAAAGATCAATCTGGTCAAGAAAGTGTTCGTAGTGACATCGCCATCAACTTCAAATGATCATGACTCGCTCATGGAGGAGTACAGGGACTGTTTTGAAGGACTCGGATGTCTACCTGGATACATGTGAAGATACATGTGGATAAAAGCGTGTCCCCAGTTGCGCATCCATGCAGGAAAGTACCATTCAAGCTTAAGGAAAGATTAAAGGAGGAGCTGGCACGTATGGAAAAAATGGAAGTCATCAAAAGGATTGACGAGCCTACGGAATGGATCAGTTCACTGGTGATAGTTCAGAAGAAGACAGGTGCTTTGAGAATATGCCTTGATCCAAGGGACCTAAATAGAGCAATAAAGAGAGAACACTTCAAGTTACCAACCAGAGAAGAAATCATGGCGCAGTTTGCTAGTGCGAAATGGTTCAGCAAATTGGATGCCTCGTCAGGTTTCTGGCAGCTAAAGCTAGAAGAGGAGAGTTCAAAGCTTTGCACCTTCAACTCACCTGAAGGCAGGTATCGCTTTCTTCGTCTCCCGTATGGCATCTTGTCAGCACCTGAGGTATACCACAAAACCATACACATGATATTTGAACACATACCAAGAGTTGATACTATGATGGATGATATAATCGTATGGGGATCTACTCGTGAAGAACATGACATGAGGCTGAGACAAGTACTAGACAAGACGAGAGAGGTGAACCTGAAACTGAATAAGGACAAATGTGAGTTTGGAGTGAAAACACTTACCTTTGTCGGTGACGTGGTCAGTGAAGAGGGGGTGAAACCGGATCCAAGAAAGGTATCAGCGATCTACAACATGGAGTGACCCCAAAACAGAGACGACGTCAGAAGGTTCCTCGGTATGGTAACGTACCTCGCCAAATTCATACCAGATCTTTCCACATGCTCAGCACCACTCAGAAGCCTACTTGATCAGAAAAATGAATGGCTGTGGTCATGTGAGCAGGAACAGTGCTTTAAGCAATTAAAAGAGACTCTAACACAAGAGCCTGTGCTGAAGTTCTACGATCCAGAGAGGAGCACCAGGATCTCAGCAGATGCTTCGCAGTACGGCCTGGGGGCAGTGCTACTACAGCAACGTAAGGAGCAGTGGCTACCAGTTGCTTATGCATCCAGGGCTTTGACGAGCGCCGAGTCCTGGTACGCTCAAATAGAAAAAGAGCTTCTTGCAAGGCAAGGCAAGGCAAGGCAAGTTTATTTGTATAGCGCATTTCATACACACAGGCAATTCAATGTGCTTCACAAAAAATAAAAGCATAAGAACAGTAACAAAGAATTAAAGTAAAAGTAAAATCATTAAAATCCAAGATTAAAAAGAAATTAAAATAAAGAAAGTAAAATCATTAAAATCAAAAGAAATTATATTAAAGGAAATTAATTACACTTTAGGTAAAAATTAATCAAGTGAAAGCATCTGAAAACAGCTTTGTCTTGAGCCTGGATTTAAAACTAACAACAGTAGGAGCATTTTTAATATCATCTGGAAGTTGGTTCCAAAGCTTAGCAGCATAGCAACTAAAGGCTGCTTCACCACACTTCGTTTTGACAGCTGGTATTACTAGCAAGTTTTTCTCCTGTGATCTTAGAGACCTAGTTGGTGCATATAATTGAAACATATCCAGTAGGTAGCTGGGTCCCATCCCATTTAATGTTTTAAATAGAAGAAGTAATGCTTTAAAGTCAATTCTATAGCTCACTGGGAGCCAGTGCAGAGACCTTAGGATTGGAGTGATATGGACTACCCTTTTTGTTCTTGTAAGAAAGAACCCTTGCTGCTGCATTTTGGATTAGTTGAAGCTCTTTGATGGTCTTTTTTGGAAGACCTGTGAAAAGGCTATTGCAGTAATCAACCCTACTGGAGATGAAAGCATGAATAAGTTTTTCTAGATCATGTTTTGACATGAGACCCCTGAGTTTAGAAATGTTTTTTAGGTGATAGAATGCAGACTTTTTTTTACCACTTTCATATGACTGTTGAAGTTAAGTTCGCTGTCAATAAGGACACCAAGGTTTTTGACAGTATCCTTTGCTTTAAGCCCCTTAGTTTCAAGAACAGTGGCAATCCTAAGCCTTTCCTCCTTTTTGCCAAATATAATTGCTTCAGTTTTATCTGTGTTCAGCTGAAGAAAATTGTGAGACATCCATTTGTTAATTTGGTCAATGCATCTATGAAGAGACTCAAGAGGGGCAAAGTCATTAGGTGACATAGCTAAGTAAAGCTGAGTGTCATCTGCATAGCTATGGAAGTTTATTGAGTTATTCTTAATAATTTGTCCAAGTGGGAGCATATAAAGGTTGAATAGTAATGGTCCCAGGATTGAGCCCTGGGGAACCCCACAGTTCAAGGACACGGGTGATGAACTGTGGCCTCCAATGGCCACATAAAAAAATCTTTGTTGTAGGTAAGATTTTAACCAGTTGATTACTATACCAGTAAATCCAACCCAATGCTACAGTTGATGTAACAGTATGGAATGATCTATCGTGTCAAATGCAGCACTTAAGTCTAAAAGCACCAAGACTGATGTTTTACCAGCATCAGAATTAAGACGTAGGTCATTCATGACTTTAGTAAGAGCTGTTTCAGTGCTATGATTGGCACGAAAACCTGACTGAAACTTATCAAAACATCCGTTTAATGTCAGGAAGGCAGTTAATTGATTAAAAACAATTTTTTCAATTATTTTACCAACGAATGGCAAATTGGATATGGGCCTGTAGTTGTTGAGTACTGAGACATCTAGGTTATTCTTTTTCAGTAGGGGTTTTACAACCGCTTTTTTCAGAGATGAGGGAAACATGCCAGTTTGTAAGGAGGTGTTGATAATCTAGTGTTGCCACCTGTCCCGGTTTTTCCTGATTGTCCCGGATTTTCATGGTCTGTCCGGAAAAAAAAAATAAAAATCCAGGACACTGAATGTCCCGGTTTTTTGTACATGATGGGCAAAATATGTATTTCAACTTGCGAGCCAGCTGAGAACCAGTTTGCTTTTCCATAGCTCGCCCGTGCTAAGCGCCACTAAGCGGAGCCACGTCATCACGTCGCTGAATACGTCATTACGTCGCTGTATCCGTCACTTATGTCACTGTATACGTCAGTTACGGCGCTACGTTTACATAAACCTTGGCGCGAATATCAAAGCAAAAACACGGAAGAAGCAGCAGTAACAACAACAACAATAATAATGGATGACTTCGCATTTGTACAGCTGCTGCTTCTCGGCGCTTAAAAATGGCGATCTTTCATGGTCTTGTTATTGTTGTTGGTCTTAACAACTCCGCCCCCCCGCTGACGTAAGCCGTTCTTTCCTCTGGCCCAGCAGAGAGTTGGTGCTAGCCTGGAACCGGCTTGGACTGATAAAAGAAACAGACTCTCTGTTGCAATGGTGAAGGCTGAGCTTCAAGTCAGGCTAAACTTTCAGTTGTCCTGTACTGAGTTCAAGACATTCATTGAAAATCAGCCAGGACTCATAGCAGCAGCAAAGAAAAACACCAAATATAAATGGAAGATTAGGTAAGGTTTTGGTGAATTAAATGAAATAGTGTAGTGTAGTAATATACTCCTGTATGTACTGTATGTGCCAAGTTATATCAGTTACATGTCCTCCTATGTATTTGTTTAGCCAAGAGCAGCAGAGGCACAGGCAAGCACAAGCAAAGCACACACCACACTCTAAGCAATCAGGTAAGCTGTTTGACACTACGCCTTACATTGTTACATTCAGGTATTCTTAGATACAATGAAAAATTAGATTATTTATTTTTATTCCACATAAGCAAACAAACAACTTAATTATGTATTTCCCTTTTACCTGTGCCCACTACTGCCCCCAGGTGTCCACAACCAAAAACTGTTGGAAATAAACCAAAATACTGAAGACCTAGCCTAGTAAACTAGACCCACCCGCCTAGCGGCCAAAAATATTTTTGCCTAGCGAATGGGTCTAGCCTCGCACCATGTAAACAAAAACACTCCGGGCATCAAATCGTGCCCGCCAATCACAACGCAAGGTTTTTGTTTGGATTCTTTGGGCGGCCTTTTGCAGGAGTGACGACAAAGCTGCGCGACGCTGGAGAAAGCGCAGCAGGAAAGATGGCTACGGCTAGTGAACAGCGCGCGTTTGACTCCGCTTTGGAATCAGTTTTAGAAGAATTAGACTTGGGGTTTTCGTTGAAACATGAGCAGGAAGAGGCTCTCCGCTCATTCCTTTTCAAGAAGGACATTTTCGCTGTTTTGCCGACCGGCTATGGCAAAAGTCTGATCTACCAGCTAGCTCCGCTCGTAGCCAAAAGGATGGGGCTAGTTTGTGCAGTACGAAGAATTAATAAACAGCTTTGAAACATTACTTTTTGATTTGTTTCTTATTTTCCCGTTATTTTAAATTTAAGGGAAATTATTTCACCAAACACCACTAAATAAAAACTCTCAAAAACAGTTTAAGCAAACCCTTGAAAAACACTTGGGGAAAAAAAAATGAGTGTATGATATGTATGTGGTACAGACTCCAAACTTGTGGTCATTATCTCCAAACTTCTTAATATCTAGAACATGTTTATTAATTAATACGCATTTTGAAAAATTATTTATTTCAAGGCCTCCCCCACTGCTTTCTGTCGCTCTGACTACGTCACAGTCACTGTTGCGCTGATTGGTCAGAGCATTGGCCTATACGCACAGAGACAGTTTGAAAGACAGCGGGTTGTTCCTCCTACCCGCTTCGGAAATGTCTACGGATCGAGGCCAGACTAAATATTCACATTTAGTCTGGCTTGCCAGGCTACTGAAGACCTGCTATATTATGTAAAGCAATTAACTAAACAAATAACTAGCAAAAGCGTCATTTTTACTAATTAGAGCAATACAGTTTCAGCGTAGAAGGGCGATTTTTGTCTTGGGTTAGATGTGTGAAGGGCGCCGTTGCTTACAAGCAAAAAGGTCGATTGGATGGTCAAAATGTCCAGGATTTTTGTCAGACACAGGTGGCAACCCTATGATAATCTGAAGTACCTCGTCTGATATGAGGTGAAGAACAGATTTGAAAAAGACTGTAGGTAAAATGTCCAGTTCAGATGTGGAGGAGCTGAGACTTTGTACTGTTTTTCTCAGAGTCTCAACATCAATTAAACTAAATGTTGACATTGTATTACGACCCCCTCTCTCTTTATCCAATGGTTCCAGATTTTGAAGTGTTTGCACCTGTGTGGCTATATTCATACATATTTTATCAATCTTTCCTTTGAAAAAAGATGCAAAGTCGTTGCATGTATTAACTGAGAGAAATTCAGAAGGCATTTGTTTTGATGGGTTTGTTAGCTTTTCAACTGTAGAAAATAGCACACGGGTATTGTTGATATTCCTATTAATAATGTCAGCAAAAAAAGACTGTCTTGCTTTAGAAATTTCTAAGTTGTATTTACATAACATCCCTTTGTAGATTTGATAATGAATCTGGAGTTTAGATTTACGCCATTTTCTTTCAGACTTTCTACATTCCCTCTTTAACATTTTAAGCACCCTGGATTTAGTTTCCAGGGTGCTTTTCCTTTGTCTATGACTCTTTTGGTTTTTAAAGGAGCAATAGCATCCATAATATGATTCATTCTTGAATTAAAAATTTCCATTAGATCATCTGCACAATCTGAAGATTGACATGGGAGTTCTGAGAGTGCCTGCTCAAAAAGAGCTGCTGTGCCATTGGTAATTACCCTCTTTTTTACAGTCACAGACTTGTTTTGAAAGTGAGGGGAAATGGAAACATCAAAGAAAACACAGAAATGATCAGATATACCCAGGTCCATGACACTAGTAGATACATTAAGACCCTTAGTGATGACAAGGTCAAGGGTGTGGCCATGGGAGTGTGTTGGCCCTTGTACATGTTGTGTTAGGTTGAAGGCATCAATCAGTGTAAGAAATTCATTTGCATACGTGTTATCTGGATTATCAACATGGAAATTAAAATCCCCAGAAATAATAAGACTGTCAAACTCTAAACAAATATTGACAACAGTTCCCCAAACTCCTCTAGGAACAGTGGTGCAGAAAGTCTTGGTGGTCTGTAAATAGTCAACACTAATATGTTAGAAGAACATTTTAGGATTGCACTTAGGTATTCAAAAGATGTAAAATCACCAAGAGTTGTCTGTTTGTACTGAAAACATGCCTTGTATATATTTGCTATTCCTCCTCCCCGTTTATTGGCTTTTCCAACACTCATGAAATCAAAGAGTGGGGGAGTTGCTTCAATAAGAGTAATAGAGCTACTTGATTGTGCAAGCCAAGTTTCAGTAAGAAGCATAAAATCCAGTTTGTGTGTACTGATGAAGTCATTAATTAAAAAAGGCTTATTAAGTGATCTTACATTCTGAAGAGCTAGTTTTACAGTGAATGTGGGGATAATTTCCACAGAAGCGTTCTGTGGTTGTTTTGGAACTGGAAGGAGATTTGACAAGTTTACCCCATTGATAGGATGAATAAGAACACCTCTCCTTCTTGTTAGCACAGGAATAGAAAAGTACGTCGTGGATCCCAGCTTATTTTCAAAACTACCATCTGGACCCAGATTATATCAGTTCGTTCCAACATGAAGGTCTTCACTGCTGCCGGTGAACTGTAGCTGTGCACATGGTCCTTGAGTCTTATCTGTAGTCACAGGGGGAGGTGGTGCCCTCTGTTTCTTGGGTGCTGTAGCAGTAGGATATATCATTAAAGATATTAGGGTACACAAGGCCTGACCATGAGACAGCTCTGTGTATGGTACTTGATTTGAGTGTCCTCTTGGGCTTGCCAAAGACACTTGGCTTAAAGACAATAGTCTCTCAATTTTCTCAGGAAAACGCAGTCTGGGGGGTGAAGGAGATACAGAGGGGCTTGGGGTTACATCCACTGCTGTTGTTGGTGATTGCCTATTGCCAGTCTCAGGAGGTTGTGGTGATGCTTGTTTATCTGATTGTCTTTCTGATAGTTCTGCCAGCTTACCTGTTAGCTCAGATATCATGTTGCTAGCCTTGGAAAGTGACAGGGATGTGTGTGGTGATAGATCCACCCTCTGATCATTTTCCTGAACTGTATTGGGGGCAGATGAGTCAGCATGATCCTCTGTAGTTGCTGGGGGCTTAGTTGTCTTTGTTGGTGACAAGGAGTTTTGCTTGACTCCACTGAGAATGGGAACTGAGATTAAACATTTCCCGGAATGTTGTGAATCATCTGTATGTTTGAGGTTGTTTATCATTTTTTCAGTTTGTAATCCATCAGAGTGAGCGTTAGTCCCGCTTCTTTCTGCCTGCAGATTCACTGCTTGAGTTTGAACCTCAGCAGCGTGTTTCCATACTGTCTTTGAGTCTTTGTTGATGTCCCTGGGAGGTTCAGTTTGTACCCAAACAGAGTTCGTATCAGCGTTGTTAACTCCTTTCAGTGCAGCTACAGAGCGCTTATCAGAGAGTGTACCCAAGGTCGGCATGGAATGGTGGACAGAGTGTTGATAATGGTCTGCCAAGACTTTGGCACCAGTCCAGCTGAGTTCTGTGCTATTTGGGCTGAAAAAGGCTTTGCGTTTCCAAAAAAGGTTAAAGTTGTCAATAAAATTAATGCCAGAGGAAAAAACATGTCTTTGCAAGCCAGGTGTTGAGACTGAGCAGTCAGGAAAACCCGTAATTGCCGATCACAGATCCTGGTAATGGACCACTGATAAAAAAAGGCATTCCAAGTCCGTTTAGGGCAGAAAAAAGGTCTTTGAAAGATTTCCTCACAGTGAGCTGTTCCCTGAAAACATCATTTGCTCCAACATGCACAATAATGCGTTTAATTGATTTGTAGTTTGACAGCATTTTTGAGATGTTGTCTGTAGCCTCTGAGATGGAAGCGTGAGGAAAACAGCACACAACCATGGACTCTCCTCCAATATTTTTCACAGTGAAATCACCCACAACAAGGGTTGTAGGATTAACAGGTGTTGGTGGCTGCTTTCTACCTCTACTGCGAGCTTTATTTTTGTTATTCAAATTCTGCCACTTTCTAGGAACTACTGGTTCCATGTCTGTAAGGCACTGAAATCTGTTCTGGAGTGTAATGGGCTGTGTATATCTGTAGTTTTCAGCCCGGTGGTATTCATGGACTGTAGGTCTGACGGCATCAGACCGCAATGGAGTTGAAGTTAATGCCCTTTTGTTTTTGGGTCTAGCACCTTGTCTTTTCCAGCAATCAGTACTCACATTTTGCTTTGTGAAGTCAACTGATTCATCCAAGTTCCCATCATTCAGATGCTGAACATTCCCCGCATTCCCCTTAGCGGTATCGGCTGCTGGACTCCCTTCAATCCTTAATAGACGGGCATTAATCATAGATTCCAGGCTAGAAATTCTTTTTTCAAGCTCAGTCCATTTGTTACTAGAGTTCCTTGGTTTCCCCATTTTGCTATAATCCAGTCTTCTGTGTCAGTTGCTTTGTCTAACTTCTAGGTTATCTTGTATAAATGGGAGAAAACATCTGTCCTTCCTTGCTAAACTTGTTGAATGTAAGTAAAAAGAAAGCAAATAAGAAAAATAGAGAAATAGTGAAAAAATCAGAAAAGAGGAGTTCACGCAGGAGCAAAGCAAAAAGCGTCCTACTCGCTTGAGTAGCAGTAGGAGGGAGCAAGTACATACTCATGTGAACGATTTCATCAATATGTCTATGACCAAGCGTTTGAAGTGGAAACAGACCATAAACCACTTGTTTCGATCATGTCCAAGCCATTAAACGATTGCCCTGTAAGAATACAACGCATGTTGAAGACTACAGAAATATGATGTACATATGATATACACACCAGGGAAGTACATGTTCACCGCCGACGCTCTATCCCGAGCAGTGGACAAGAAAGAGAGTGCCGACAGTGAAAGATGTGCTGACATACAGGCTTATATGGATATGATTGTGTCATCACTACCGGTTTCTGCAGACAGAACCAAGCAAATACGAAACATTGAAAGAACTGAAAGAGACAATACAGAAAGGATGGCCTAAAAGCAAAAGTAACTGTCCAAAGAGAATACAGGACTGCTGGAATCACAGAGCTGAGCTTACAGTGGTGGACGACATCATATTCAAGGGAAGCAAGTTCGTCATTCCATCCTCACTACGAAAAGTAATGCTCCAAAAGATTCATGAAGGCCACCTCGGAGAAGTCAAGTGCAAGCGTAGGGCTAGAGAAGTAATGTACTGGCCGAGAATCAACCTTGACATACACCAGACTACAGCGTCCTGCAAACTTTGCCAAATATACAGACCAAAACAACAGGCAGAGCCGCTGATGCCTCATCCTGTGCCTTACAGACCTTACTACAAAGTAGGAGCTGACTTGTTTGATTGTAATGGAAAGAGTTTCATTGTGGTCACAGACTATTTTTCCAACTATCCCGAAGTCGGACAACTGCAATCTACATCAAGCAGAACAGTCATCAGCTACCTAAAGACAGTGTTCGCAAGACACGGCATCCCATGTGAACTGTTTACAGACAATGACCCACAGTTTTCTAGCTGTGAGTTTGCCTCATTTGCCAAAGAGTGGGGATTCCAACATACAACTTCGAGTCCTACTTACCCAAAATCCAACGGTTTGGCAGAGAGCTCTGTAAAGATAGTAAAAGGTCTTATGAAGAAGTCTGAGGACAGAGATGATTTTCAGAAAAGCCTACTCATCTACAGGAGTGCACCTCTTGAGAATGGCTTATCTCCAGCACAGATGCTGATGGGTCGCTGCATTCGTTCCAACCTGCCGGTCAGTGAGGACTTGCTGATACCCAAAGGTGCATCTAAGGTGAGAAAGGAAAAGGAGAGACAAAAAGTGAAACAAAAACAGCTACATGACAGGACAGCGAAACATCTACCTACCTTGAGGCGTGGAGACCGAGTGCATCTCAGAGACATTAACACTGGTACATGGAGACAACAGGGACATGTCGAGGAAGAACTTTCTCCACGTTCCTACAGAATCCAAACAGAGTGTGGACTGTCTTTGAGAAGGAATCACACAGATCTTCAACTACAACTGACTGATGAAGACACAACAGCTCAGGAGGTTGAGCTTCAACAAGACATACCTGAACCTCCTGAATTGCCCAACAGCGAACCAGATCACACTACCAGTGGTCAGACAGCAGTGTCCAAGTCACCTACTGCTGAGAGACTTTTGAGACCTCAGAGACATATAAAGCCACCGCAGAGGTTGATTGAGAGCTGCTGAATGGAACATGGACTGTTTAGTTATGCTCACCCAGAGTTCCTAATGAAAAGCAACATGGACTGTTTAGTTATACTTACCATGGGTTAGGAAAAAAAAACTGTTTATGGTTAATGTACTTACCTTTATTTACTTAAAAAAGAATGAAAAAAGAGAAGAATGTGAAAAAAAATCAATGATATGCTGTAAAGAAAGTGTGAAATGTGATATAGCATATATTATTCTGATCCACTGAAGAGATTGGGTGATGTTGTTTAGAGGTCCAATGTTTATTGGGTTGTTAAGAAAGAAACAGAGCTGGGAAAAATAGACAATGTTTAACAGTTATGGATAAAAGTTTATTGTGCAGCATGGGAATATTTTCTTTCTAGGGGGGAAAGATGTGACGTTATGTGTTAACATTAGAACTCCAGTTCCCATAATCATAATGCCTTGTGAGCTAGGCATGCGCACTAGATGACGAGAAGCAGGAAATGTTTGTTTTGTATGCCTGGACATGCCGCTGCAGTAACGTGTAATAAAACACAAGTTTACTCAACATGCCTCATCTGTTCATCACCTAGAATAGAACATATGATACATGGCTTTTCCCAAGATGGCCAAAAAGTTCAATTTTAGTCTCATCTGACCAGAGAATCTTCTTCCATGTGTTTGGGGAGTCTACCACATTGTTGGGCAAACTCCAAGCATGTTTTCTTCTTTTATTTAAGCAATGGCTTTTTTTCTGGCCACTCTTCCATAAAGCCCTGCTCTGTGGAGTGTATGGCTTAAAGTGGTCCTATGGACAGATACTCCCACCTCTGCTGTGGATCTTTGCAGCTGCTTCAGTGCTATCTTTGGAGTCTTTGCTGCATCTCTGATTAATGCCCTCCTTGCCTGGTCTGAGAGTTTTGGTGGGCAGCCTTCTCTTGTCAGGTTTGTAATGGTGCCATATTCTTTCCATTTTATTATAATAGATTTAATGGTGCACTGTGATATAGTCAAAGTTTGGGATTTTTTTTTTTGTATAACCTGATCTCTACTTCTCCACAACTACAGTACGTCTCTGACCTCTTTGGAGATCTCCTTGGTTTTCATGTTGCTTGCTTAATAATGTTGCAAAGTCAGGGTCATTCCAGAATAGGCTGATTTATACAGACATCATGTGACCGAGCATGTGACACTGATTGCACACAGGTGGATCTTAATCAACCAGTGTGACTTATGAAGTTAATTGGTTGGACCAGCTCTTATTTAGGAGTTTCATACGAAAGAGGGTGAATACCTATGCATGCTCCAGATTTGTTTTCTCATCTTATTGTTTGTGTCACAATAAATAAAAAAAAAAAAAAAAAAAAAAATTATAAATGGAACTTTGAAAGTGGTAGGCATGTTGTGTAAATAAAATGGGTGCTAACCCCCAAAGAAAATCCATTTTCATTCTACCTTGTAATGTAACAAAACAGGACAAACACCAAGGGGGATGAATACTTTTGCAAGACACTGTACTTTATTTAAAATACAAGATATTTTTAAAAACAGCTTCTTTCACAGTTTACACATTCATAGCTATTTATATCTGGCTCACTGTATTCATGATTATGCTGCAAAACACTTAAGAGAATGTTCTCCAATATTCCATTCCTTTCTTTACACATCTCAATAAAAAGATTGATGTTGAAAGTTGAAACTCCTACTTCAATCTGAAAAAGATTAAATCAGATGTTTGTCCAATTCTGATTTTAATTGCAACTTTCTGGTTTCAGAAATAAGGCTATTATACCTAGAACTTTTAGCATCTCCATCCATCCATTATCTGTAGCCACTTATCCTGTTCTACAGGGTCACAGGCAAGCTGGAGCCCATCCTAGCTGACTATGGGCAAGAGGCAGGTGTTACACCAGCTGGCTCAAGGCAAGTGCAACATGAAGGGAGACCACACTAAGTAGTACGTTCGATATATCAATATTTATTTAAATAATGAACGAACGTCAAAAATACATAAAGTAAAAGTGCAATGTGTTATAGTGTGAATACAAGTAAATTAACCAAACCAAAATGGAGGAAGCCCCCCTTGCCTTCTTGGGAGACCTTTTATAGGCCAAGTCCCCATTATCTGTAATCCTCCACACCTGGACCAGTCACCTATTGATTGCATCTTAAGCAATACACGAACCAGGGTGGCGCTAAAGACACCCCAAAACAGACAGGGTCGTGACACCCCCCTCCTTAAAATAGAGACACCTCAGTGAGTCTCTACACAATTTAACCAAACAGAAAACTAAATATCCATATTTAGAACACAGAGCACAGTGAAAACACCACAAAAACTTAAGTCATATTACAGTGACTGTGAAATACCCATCCACTTTCCACTGTCCTGCATCTCCCCATCCCAACCAATCAGCACACCTTGGCGCCAGGCAGCAATTTAAGACGGGCTGAAATAAGAGAAACACAGAACACACTGGATTATGACACAGCAATCACATCACAAGGGGACCGCGACAAAGCGTCAGCCATGATGTTCTCCACCCCCCTAATATGACGGATATCCAAGTTATACGGCTGTAGAAACAACGCCCAACGCATAAGGCGCTGGTTGGGATTCTGCAACGAATGAAGGAACGTTAGCGGGTTATGGTCAGAATAGACCACCACGGGCCGTACTCCTCCCCCCACATAAACGTCAAAATGTTGCAATGCCCAAACCAAAGCTAATGCTTCCTTTTCTATAACCGAATAATTAACTTGATTATTGAATTTTCTGGAAAAATAAACTGGGCGACGAACACCACTGTCGTCAGACTAACAAAACCACTCCAGCACCCACCTGACTAGCATCCACAAACAACTCGAAAGACATATCAAGCCGAGGGGCAGCAAGAACAGGCGCTGTGCTCAAAAGCAACTTCACATTCTCAAATGCAGACTGACATTCCGATGTCCACTCAAACTTAACATCTTTCCTAAGCAGTGCAGTCAACGGAGCAACAATAGTGGAAAAATTCAAACAAAAACTGTGGTAATAACCCACCATACCCAAAAACCTCATTAACTCTCTGTGGTAGGTGGGGAAAATTCATCAATTGCTTGCACGTTGGCTCTAACTGGACAAACCTGCCCTTTTCCAACAACCTTACCAAGGTACACCACCGTAGCCTGGGCAAACTCGCATTTCGCGAGATTCACTGCAAGTTTTGCCTCACATAAACGAACAAAAAATGAACGGATGTGGGACAGATGTTCCTCCCAAGTGTTACTATAAATTACTACATCAAGATATACTGCGCAACCTTCTAACCCAGCGATAACATGATTCATTAACCGCTGAAAAGTGGAAGGAGCGTTGCGTAAACCAAAACTCATGACGTTATAAGAGTATAAACCTGACGATGTAATAAACGCAGAAATTTCTTGTGCTCGCGATGTCAGTGGGACTTGATAATACCCTTTTAATAGATCGAACTTACTGACAAAGCGTGCCGAACCCACCCGATCAATACAGTCTTCCATCCGTGGAAGAGGGAACGAATCAGGCTTTGTCACCTTGTTTACCTTACGATAGTCGGTGCAAAACCGGAAAGTATTATCCGGTTTGGCTACCAACAAACAAGGTGAGAACCAGCTAGAATAAGGCGGCTTAGCCAAACCATGATCTAATAAATAGCACACCTCCGCTTCTAAAAGTTTTTCTTTCTTGGGTGAAGTTCTATAAAAACTTTGACGAATGGGTTGTATATCCTCAACCACAATGTCGTGTTGAATTACATTTGTGCAACTAGGAACATCAGAAAACAAGACATCAAACTGAAGAATTAAAGACTTCAACTGACTTTGCTGTCCAAGAGAAAGGTGACCAAACAACCTATCCAAATTGGACAACTCAGAATTTCTAAGACGAGGTTGCAGCACCACACTAGAAGAAAATGCATCCTCAGGGTCTGCAATCACATCAGAACTGACACTCAATGCACTCGCCGTAATCCGATAGACTTGGCTCTCTCACCGCTCAAGCCTGTCTGCACAGCAGGAGCATAATATGGCTTTAATAAATTAATGTGGCACAACTGGGTAGATCTTTTACGATCAGGAGTAGATAATAATCCAAATCAGTTACTTGACGCACAACATACGGACCAGAGAACTTGGCACAAAAAGGTGAACCGGGCACTGGAAACAAAGCCAGGACCTGGTCCCCAACATTAAATTCACGCTCCACAGCGCGACGGTCATACAGCCGCTTCGTTTTCTTTTGTGCTCTAGACAGCTTTTCTTTGGACAACTTCCACGCAAGAAAAAAGTTTCCGTCTAAACCCATGCACGAAATCAATTAGGTTCTGAGGTGGTTGCACTGGTTCCACCTCATGTTTTAACACAGAGAGGGCCTCGAACCCTGTGTGCAAACACCAGGTCGTTGGGACTAAATCCCATACTTTCCTGTGTTACTTCACGTGCAGCTAGTAAAAGCCAGGGAAGACCCTCCTCCCAATCCTTATTCAACTCAACGCAGTAAGCGCGCAGTAAAGATTTTAATGTACAATGGAACCGTTCAAGAGCACCTTGGCTCTGCGCATGGTATGCGCTACTTACGCGATGTGTTACATGAAGCTGATTCAAAACTTCCTTAAATAGACCTGAAGTAAAATTACTTCCCCGGTCACTTTGCACAACCTTCGGTATTCCAAATATCGACATGAACTGAGACAATGCTTTCATAACTGAACGAGTGGTAATTGTGTGTAACGGATAAGCAGCTGGATACCGTGTGGTATCTTCAGCACTCAGAGCAACATAGGCATTCTGAGCCTTCCCCGTGAGAACACATTGCAACAACAAAGTGCGCTCCGAGTCTCCCCACCTTTGATCATCAGCAAGACTTTTAAACAATGAAAAAAAACATATCGAGGTCGCGATCGTTAAATCTAGGCAAAAGTTTAACCATATTTGATAAGTTACCTTCCATAGATCCACCAACAACGGCAGAAGCCCGTTCTTCCAACTGCTTTCGCCTTTTAACCTCCTCACGCAACTTGTCATACTCCAGCTGCCGGTCCTTCTCACGGACCTCAGCAGCCAGCCGGTCTCTCTCGGCAGCCAGCCGCTCTCTCTCCAACTGTGCTGCCGCAACTTGCCGGTCTTTCTCCATCTGAATTTCCAGCCAGGGCCGGCTCTAGGTCTTTGGCTGCCCTAGGCGAGATTGAGTTTTGGCGCGCGCCCCCCCAAGAAAAAAAAAAAAAAAAATTATAACATCTAAATAACACTAATCTAATCACTATTCTATTACTATTAAACAACATTCTAAAAAATAATGGGGCCAGTACCGGTTCTTCAGGGCGATGCCATAGAAGAACCTTTTTCAGGGCTTCAAAGAACCGTTCATGCAACAGTTCTTTAAAGAACCATTTAAACCATTTGTTTGAGCAGTGAAGACAGATTTGTGTAAACATAGCCTATGTGCATTGACCAGCAAATGGTAAGAGAATGCCAGGCTCTGAAGAACCATTTCCAATGTGAAGAACCTTTCGCATAATGTAATGGTTCATCACAGAGTTTTGACTCTCCATGGAACCATCCAGAGATTTGAAGAACCACTGAAGCACCTTTATTTTTTTTAGAGTGAATGTACGGTGCATGGACAATAAACAAGAAGTCATTTTTATCTTTCATTATTGTTATTATTGTTATCATTTAACATAAGTGTCACAAAGTAAAATGACCACACATTCAATACATATCTCCATATAATGGGCAAAAACTCTTCTGCACCCTGTTCAAAGTGTAGTGCATGGACAATAAACAAGAAATTATTTTTAGTTTCTTTTTTGCTATTAAAAGTTAAGTCATCTCTGAAGAATTAACAAATTAAATGAATAAAAAAATTCTACATTTCTAAATTGTGCAAACTTAAGCACCCTGTTAGGACATCAATGGACTATTTTCAAACAAAAGTGCTATTATGGGTACTTTGTTATTGAAGTCTATTGCTGCTTGCATCTAGTTAGCTAGGCAGACATTGATTCAGGCGTCTAAAATATTAATTTGCCACTATAATGATTGATATGAGAGATTAGATCAGACTTACGACTTCGCTCTATTTGTTTCTTCCTGTAGCCTTCGTTTGCACCCTTGCGCACCCGAGAGTTTGGATTTCTTCATTTAAGCACTTGTAGTCTGGGCTACTTTTTGCAGTGGATAGCCATTCTCATTCCCCGATGAACACCGCTCCCCCTGCCCCCCTTATAACCTATCATTGTGCATTTTTAGTAGGCATAAGGAAACCACCGACCACTACTGCGTAGGCTACACTTGTTTTTCAACCTTTGAGCCAGGGCGCACTTTTTTCAATGAAAAAAATCTCAAGGCACATCACCAATAGAAAGTGTTGACTGAAACTAAAACGCTGTTGCCAATATTTACAATATACAGTCATTCTATAATTTTCCACGGTACACTTGGTGATCTCTCACGGCACACTAGTGTTCCGCGGTACTAAGTTCGGCAGCACAGTGGTTGAAAACACTGTACACCACTGATGCACTTGGTAACGTCTCCATTCAGTAACTCCATCCCTCCTTTTTCGTGGGGTTTTGGTCGCCCTTGGCGCCCCTGGGCATACTTTGCACTTAGGCTGTTACATGGCCAAAACAGAGAATAGCCGCGGATGCGCACTTGCGCGCCTGAAGACACACTAGACAGGGCGAGCCACTGTTGAGCGCTTATTGTTTCATGATTAACAACCACCACCACACCCCACTTTTTTTTAACAAATCGCACCCTGACTACATGCTTTGCTGTACAATTAAATTAGGCTAAGACATTATAATGCTGACTCGTTTTCAGAATAGTGGAAGTCATAATTTTTCTCCCCCCGTTTCTGCGCCCCTGGATGGACGCAGCGCCCTTAGCATTTGCCTATATTGCCTATGCCACGGGCCGGCTCTGTTTCCAGCAATTGCTTCTGCTGCTCGAAAGTTAAATAAGCCGCCGGTGGAGTAACCACTGGTGCTACACCCTGCGGCATCAGTAAGCCAGCAGGTGGTACCAATTTTGAAGGATCTAATACTTCCAGCTCAAGCAACTTGTCTTTAACGGCTAATCTCAACTCGGCTTTACGTAAAGTTTTTGCCAAGTCAGTCTCAAACCCATAATGACCTGCAACTTTCCAAAGCTGATCCTTCGTCAAAGTATTTAATGTCTCCTCCGAAGGAAATGCCACAAATGCATCTACACTTTCCATCACAAAACCCAAATACCTAACCAAAAATCCAAACTCTTACCAGATGCAACTTTACCAAACTGACTTCACAAAAAGTTCGTCACAAATGCCCAATTACTCACCACACCGCATGCATGCTGGATCATCATTCCTTGAAGCGCATGTCCCACAATCAACGAAAAACCAACAGCACAGGAGTAGCCCCGCACCTAACTCAACACAAATCCCTAATTAAAACTGACCTAGTCTTCAGGAGCCCTCATACGATTGAGTTCAAAAGAAACCCCCCCGCGTTCGACTCCCCAAAACAAAAAACTAAAATAAACTAACAAAAACAGCATTATGCGCTCTACTCCTACCGCAGGGTTTGCACGTTACTCCAGTGGAATCTATTAATCCACCTGCGTTGCCTCGCCAATCAAGGGACAATTATGTCAAGTACAAACAGCACCAGACATGCAATTAGCTTCGTCCCAAAATCAAAACAATTGATTTTCAGGACGATGAACTTCCTCCTTCCCAACCAACCAAACAGAAACAATTACTCAAACGAATTAACCGAAAACAATTTATATAACGAAAAAACTGAAACAATGTATCAAACGTACAATAATACTATGTGGGTCACCCTACAAAATGACCAGCGAGTTATCAATTTACTTTACCGGTTCCAAATTGCTCCCGGACGAGCCCCCATATGTTACACCAGCTGGCTCAAGGCAAGTGCAACATGAAGGGAGACCACACCAAGTAGTACGTTCGATATATCAATATTTATTTAAATAATGAAAGAACATCAAAAATACATAAAGTAAAAGTGCAATGTGTTATAGTGTGAATACAAGTAAATTAACCAAACCAAAATGAAGGAGAAAGCCCCCTCTTGCCTTCTTGGGAGACCTTTTATAGGCCAAGCCCCCATTATCTGTAATCCTCCACACCTGGACCAGTCACCTATTGATTGCACCTTAAGCAACACACGAACCAGGGTGGCACTAAAGACACCCCAAAACAGACAGGGTCGTGACACAGGGTACACCCTGGACAAGTCGCCAGGTCATCGTAG
Source organism: Neoarius graeffei (assembly GCF_027579695.1). NCBI lineage: Eukaryota > Metazoa > Chordata > Actinopteri > Siluriformes > Ariidae > Neoarius > Neoarius graeffei. The sequence goes on along the minus strand of NC_083596.1, from coordinate 27,344,927 downwards.
GGCTGACACATAGAGACACACAACCATTCACACTCACACCTATGGTCAATTTAGAGCCACCAATTAGCCTAACCTGCATGCCTTTGGACTGTGGGGAAACCAGAGCACCTGGAGGAAACCCACGCAGACAAAGGGAGAACATGCAAACTCCGCACAGAAAGGCCCTTGCTGGCTGCTGGGCTCAAACCCAGGACCTTCTTGCTGTGAGGCAACAGTGCTAACCACTACACCACCGTACCGCCCACTTTTAGCATCTGTTCATGATAAAATTCTCCAACAAAGTTCAATATTAGACTTGTGATCACATGAAAAACAATTCTTTTTCTCTCTTTACTTTGAATACCTCCAGATTGCCTAATCAAGAGTATTACTAAATACAGATAAACAATGCACCCAATTCCAAAATTACATTAGGTGAACCATTTTATCCAACAGAAAATCTGAATGACAGTGAGGATAGCATTTGCAATAGTTTCAAACAATATTACAATTCTACCCTTCAGTTTGTCAACTGAATTCCCACCTTTGCGGTCATAAAACACTATGGCTAATAGACCTGAAGTGGTCAATTTCTTCTCCAACAAGGTCACAGGACCTTGAATTACTAACACTAAGTGTCCACCAAGAGGAATTTTGTCTCAACACACAAATCATGCCAAAAATGAGGAAATTGACTGAGGCCATCAAGAGCCACAATGCACAGACATCTTCAGCAAAGGGGCTACAACTGTCACACTCCTAACATCAAGCCAATCCTGAACCAGAGACAATGTCAGAAGCATCTTACCTGGGCTAAGGAGAGAAAGAAGTGGACTGTTGCTCAGTGGACTTGATAAAAACACAGTGCAGTGGACCAAAACCAACAGATGACATGGCACCCCAAATCATCACAGACTGTGGAAACCTCACACTGGACTTCAAACACCTTGGATTCTATGCCTCTCTACTCTTCCTCCAGACTCTAGGACCTTAATTTCCAAAGGAAATGCCAAATTTACTTTCATCTGAAAAGAGAACTTTGGACCACTGAGTAACAGACCAGTTCTTTCTCTCCTTAGCTCAGGTAAGATGCTTCTGATGTTGTCTCTGGTTCAGGAGTGGCTTGATATTGGAATGTGACAGTTTTTCACTTTACATGTAATGAATACATCAGTGGCAAACTGTTACTATTAGAGCTGGGAGTTCAGCTCAGCCAAAACTTAACCAGACACACCAAAAAAGCAACAGGGCAAAGGATGAGCAGCAAGGTGCTAGGTAGCGCTGTTGTATGTGGTTGTCAATGCTGATTTTAAAAGTAACTAAGTAAATTATATAGGGAAATGAATACTTATGAAAAATACTGTGGCAAGCATGTGTGGAAGAAGAGTCTGGAGACAGAAATCTTAGTTTCTCGGTCGTTAGCTTGTGCTACTTGCTCTCGATAGCACTGGCTTGACTGCTTTACTAGCATTCGCTAACACTACTGATCAATGTTACACCAGCTGGAAGGTGACTTCACTGCTGCACTGATGGTGCCGACTCACAGTTAAGGTTGTGTTAGCCTTACAGCAGGCCTAGGGTGAAATTTTGTTCCTCCCACTGTGAATCAAAATCTGATTGGTTAAGTCATCGGACAGTTCCTACATAAAAACACACACTGCCATGGCCTTCTGTCCCAGCAATGAAGTCCTAACCAATGAGTGAGCCAGCTCTAAACCCTTCTCTGCCTAGAAGAAACAAACAAACAAAAAAAGTCCTCACTGGATAACTATTTTAATGTTTTCAGGACAGTAACCCTTTCATTTCTGAAGCAAATTTGATAGAAAATAAGGCCAAATTAGAAGCGAATAATAAGGAAATGAAAAAAATTTAAAAATGAAAGAAATTAAACCTAACACTTGAAATGCTGATATGGTTGGGTCTTCTCTGAAGGCCTAGAATGCCATCTGCAATACAACCCCGATTCCAAAAAAGTTGGGACAAAGTACAAATTGTAAATAAAAACAGAATGCAATAATTTACAAATCTCCAAAACTGATATTGTATTCACAATAGAACATAGACAACATATCAAATGTCGAAAGTGAGACATTTTGAAATTTCATGCCAAATATTGGCTCATTTGAAATTTCATGACAGCAACACATCTCAAAAAAGTTGGGACAGGGGCAATAAGAGGCTGGAAAAGTTAAAGGTACAAAAAAGGAACAGCTGGAGGACCAAATTGCAACTCATTAGGTCAATTGGCAATAGGTCATTAACATGACTGGGTATAAAAAGAGCATCTTGGAGTGGCAGCGGCTCTCAGAAGTAAAGATGGGAAGAGGATCACCAATCCCCCCAATTCTGCGCTGACAAATAGTGGAGCAATATCAGAAAGGAGTTCGACAGTGTAAAATTGCAAAAAGTTTGAACATATCATCATCTACAGTGCATAATATCATCAAAAGATTCAGAGAATCTGGAAGAATCTCTGTGCGTAAGGGTCAAGGCCGGAAAACCATACTGGATGCCCGTGATCTTCAGGCCCTTAGATGGCACTGCATCACATACAGGCATGCTTCTGTATTGGAAATCACAAAATGGGCTCAGGAAGATTTCCAGAGAGCATTATCTGTGAACATAATTCACCGTGCCATCCGCCATTGCCAGCTAAAACTCTATAGTTCAAAGAAGAAGCCGTATCTAAACATGATCCAGAAGCGCAGACGTCTTCTCTGGGCCAAGGCTCATTTAAAATGGACTGTGGCAAAGTGGAAAACTGTTCTGTGGCCAGATGAATCAAAATTTGAAGTTCTTTATGGAAATCAGGGATGCCATGTCATTCGGACTAAAGAGGAGAAGGACGACCCAAGTTGTTATCAGCGCTCAGTTCAGAAGCCTGCATCTCTGATGGTATGGGGTTGCATTAGTGCGTGTGGCATGGACAGCTTACACATCTGGAAAGACACCATCAATGCTGAAAGGTATATCCAGGTTCTAGAGCAACATATGCTCCCATCCAGATGACGTCTCTTTCAGGGAAGACCTTGCATTTTCCAACATGACAATGCCAAACCACATACTGCATCAATTACAGCATCATGGCTGCGTAGAAGAAGGGTCCAGGTACTGAACTGGCCAGCCTGCAGTCCAGATCTTTCACCCATAGAAAACATTTGGCGCATCATAAAACGGAAGATACGACAAAAAAAGACCTAAGACAGCTGAGCAACTAGAATCCTACATTAGACAAGAATGGGTTAACATTCCTATCCCTAAACTTGAGCAACTTGTCTCCTCAGTCCCCAGACGTTTACAGACTGTTGTAAAGAGAAAAGGGGATGTCTCACAGTGGTAAACATGGCCTTGTCCCAACTTTGAGATGTGTTGTTGTCATGAAATTTAAAATCACCTAATTTTTCTCTTTAAATGATACATTTTCTCAGTTTAAACATTTGATATGTCATCTATGTTCTATTCTGAATAAAATATGGAATTTTGAAACTTCCACATCATTGCATTCCGTTTTTATTTACAATTTGTACTTTGTCCCAACTTTTTTGGAATCAGGGTTGTACATGAAAGTTTACCTTTTTGAATTAAATTACACACACACACACACACACACACACACACACACACACACATATTCAGGATATTCCAATATTGAGATGCACTAATATATTCAAGTTATTATTCTCTAGGCTACATTATAATCAATTGCATGAATGTAAATTTATTGGGGAAAGAAACATTTGAGAGGAACATGTTGATTAAAAATAAGAGCTTTATTGATACATAGCAGAAATGGCAAATTCACAAACACCATATCAGTCGTGCTGCACTTCCAAAAGCCCATTCATCTAGTAGTAGACCCAGCCTTGCTTCCAGCAGCTGTAAACACAATCAGTACTACACAATGCACTGCAAGTAGATGTAATCTAACTGTGTGTATTTCAATAATTCTTACACAGAGAAGGCTTAATGTTCCTGTAGTAATATGCCACACTTATCCAATCAATTAAACAATTAAAAGAACGGACATGGTATAGTCAGCTTCATTGTAAAATCAATTTACTGAGCAATTTGTGTGCAGAAAAAAATAGAAGGAAAATCAATTTGTACAGTATCAAGTCCAAACATACAATATTCTAAAACAGATTTACCAACTACTATTGAAGTGATTTTTTTCTTTACTCAGGAGAAAAATGTGAGCTCACTGTCCAAGAAGAGTTTATCTAAGAGAATTAATTAAAAAAAAATTATATAATCTTTTATTTGCCAAGTATGTGAACACACGAGGAATTTGTGTTCACATTTGTGAATAGATGATTAGGTCTAGTTTTGTTGTGATGTATAAATAGATAAATAAAATTGATCCATTAAATAAAATCAAATAAATAGTGCTGTCAAAGTTAACGCGATAACGCATTAACGCGATCTCAATTTAACGCGATTAAAAAAATAGTACCGTTAACGCAAATTCTAATTTGGCCCTGCGAGTCACCCGTAGTTCCTGTTGAGGCTTGTCGCGTGCTGCTTCAATAAGAGTACGTGTGAGTGATGGAGAAAGGCATAGACATATAAACATCCTCGCCGCCATATTGGATAGGGCAAAGTGGAGATTCTTCAACCGTCTGTGGTATAGCATCTAGACAGTAGCCGAGAATAAAGATGCCTCATTCATGTGGTGCGTTTAACTGTACCAACAGGTTTACCGTCCAAACGAGGGGATTACCTTTCACAGGTGAGACTGGAAAAATACTTTTCAATACTGTTCCTTCAGTCTTCAGTTTCCCAGCTCATCTCCACCGGGTAGGCGTAGAGTTATAAGCAGTGAGAATTAGATAATACAGTGCCACACTATGATGAACGCTTTTGAACGTATGATAAATGTTTTTATTTTTGTTATCTGTTTTTTTCTTCTTTTATGGCAAATACTTCTCTTCAAAAGAAACTAATGAAGAGTAAAATAAAACATTTTTTAAAATTTTCACAGTGATATGCACTTTATTTTTCATCCCTTGGTTTTCTCATCTAATATGGAAGTTATGGATGTCAGTGGCTGTGACAAGACGTGTTATGCTCTGCAATAAAAAAAAAAACAAAACATTGGTACAAAGCAAGCCCATTCACTTTTTTTATGCTGATAAGAGAATTACAATGGTTTTTCATGTGACAAAAATGTGCGATTAAATTGCGATTAATCGCGAGTTAACTATGACAGTCGCGACATTAATCGCGATTAACTATTGTAATCACTTGACAGCACTACAAATAAATAGCTGTAGCATCACTGGATGGTTGCTTTTGGCATGTCAGTGCAAGCAAGTGTGTGCAAACTGTCCTGTGACTTGCAGCCATTGACTCTTTCAGACTCTCCAGAATGCCACAGAGATTAAGCAAAAACAGGATTCCATAACTTGACAGTTCACTGGTTTGAGAGACTGTAGCAGTTGACTCTCACTGGCTCCTTCTAGAATGCCAGGGACAGAGATGGGATTTTAAAAGTTGAGAGAAGAAAGAGAGCAGCAAAGCCAAGCCGAGTGCAATGTGTAAGGCAAAATATTGGCCATGGGTCCGGGAGGTGCTAAGGCCCCAGAAGCAAAATGCATGGGAGAGCTCTGATATGCAATCTCTAATTTTCATGCTCTTTGATTAAAAGGCCACATTTAAAATGGCTGTTACTTTTTTCTTATTGGGATTTTATATTTTGTGCAAGTAATAGCTCATTTTCAGGATGGATGATGTAAAATAAAATTGTTTTAAATAAAAGGTTGTTGCCAAGGGCGTTTCTAACTATTGAAAAGACCAGGGGCTAAGTCAAGTTTTCCTGGGGCTTACATTTTTAAGGGAGATTGGCATAGATGGGTTGGGGAGGTTATACCCAACTTTACAAGAAATATCACCCACACACATTCAAACACTGCGAGGCAAAACAACAAAACCATTTTATCCCTATAGGTAATTAAGATGCAAAATGGTATGGTAGGCTGGCTGGTTCTGCATAGACTACATGTAGCAATAAAACCTATCGTGGCCAAGCGTCGGTTTGTGAATAGAGGGCAGGGTCAAGGAAGGTGAGTGGCAAAGTCAGTACACCTGCCAGTCCAGGGAATCAAACCATTGACCTAGTCAATTTGGGTACACACCTGCCTGTGACCCAAGTGGAAACCCAGATACTGTACTTCCACCCACCCAATTGCACACTTTTTTGGGTTAGCTGTGAGACCCGCAAATTGACAAGAAAGTTGCTGGTTTGAGTCCCTGGACTGGCAGGTGTATTGACCCCACCCTCCATTCACAAACCTATCAGGCTTGTGGGACCTCTCAAACTGCAAATAACAGGGGCTCGAGCCATTTGTCCCAATTACGTGCATCCTCACTTACGAATTAGATTTTTGAGCATTTGATTAAAACACACCCCTCCTAGAACTGCCACCTTATTGTGGTGGAGGGGTTTGTGTGCTTGAATGATCCTAGGAGCTATGTTGTCGGGGGCATTATGCCCCTGTCAGGGTTTCCCAAGGCAGACAGGTCCTAGGTGACAGGCCAGACCAAGAGCAGTTCACCAAAACCCCTATGGAGAAAAAAAATCAAGGACCGTGACGTCGCCCGGTATGACGCAGCCGGGGCCCCACCCTGGAGCCAGGCCTGGGGTTGGGGCTCATATGCAAGCGCTTGGTGGCAGGGCCTTTGCCCATGGGGCCCGGCCGGGCTCAGCCCAAAGAGGTGACGTGGGCCCGACCTCCTGTGGGTTCATCACCCACAGAGGTAGCAGTAGGGGATTGGTGCAGTGTGGATTGGGTGGCAGTCGAAGGCAGGGGCCTCGACGACCTAATCCCCGGACACAGTGGCTGGCTGTTGGGACATGGAATGTCACTTCACTGGGGGGGAAAGAGCCTGAGCTTGTGCGGGAGGTTGAGAGGTACCGGCTAGAGATAGTCGGGCTCACCTCCATGCACAGCTTGGGCTCTGGAACCCAGCTCCTCGAGAGGGGCTGGACTCTCCACTTCTCTGGAGTTGCCCGTGGTGAGCGGCAGCGGGCTGGTGTGGGCTTGCTTATAGCTCCCCAGCTCAGCCGCCATGTGTTGGAGTTTACCCCAGTGAATGAGAGGGTCGCCTCTCTGCGCCTTCGGATTGGGGAGAGGGCTCTTGCTGTTGTTTGTGCCTACGGGGTTGTTCGAGCATAGGGGTGTCCATAAGTGCACTTGGCACCAGGACACCTTAGGTCGGAGGTCGATGATCGACTTTGTAGTCGTTTCATCTGATCTCCGGCCCTATGTCTTGGACACTTGGGTGAAGAGATGGGCTGAGCTGTCAACTGATCACCACCTGGTGGTGAGTTGGATCCGCTGGCGGAGGAGGAAGCTGGACAGACCTGGCAGGCCCAAATGTATGGTGAGGGTCTGCTGGGAATGTCTGGCCGAGCACTCTGTTGGGGAGGTCTTTAACTCCCACCTCCGGGAGAGCTTTTCCCAGCTTCCAAGGGAGGCGAGGGACATTGAGTCTGAGTGGACCATGTTTTCTACCTCCATTGTGGACACAGCTGTTCGGAGCTGTGGCCGCAAGGTCTCCGGTGCCTGTTGTGGCGGCAATCCCCGAACCCGGTGGTGGACACCGGAAGTAAGGGATGCCGTCAAGCTGAAGAAGGAGTCCTATTGGGCCATGTTGACCTCCGGGACTCCTGAGGCAGCTGACGGGTATTGGCAGGCCAGGCGTGCTGCAGCTCGGGCAGTTGCGGAGGCAAAAACTTGGAACTGAGAAGAGTTCGGGGAGGCCATGGAGAAGGACTATCAGTCGGCCTCGAAGAAATTCTGGCAAACCATCCGGCGCCTCAGGAGGGGGAAGCAGTACTCTGCCAACACTGTTTACAGTGCGGGTGGGGAGCTGTTGACCTCGACTGGGGACATTGTCGGGCGGTGGAAGGAATACTTTGAGGATCTCCTCAATCCCACCGTCATGTCTTCCACTGAGGAGACTGAGGCTGATGACTCAGAGGTGGACTCGTCCATTACCCAAGCCGAAGTCACTGAGGTGGTTTGCAAGCTCCTCAGTGGCAAGGCACCGGGGGTGGATGCGATCCGCCCTGAGTATCTCAAGTCTCTGGATGTTGTGGGGCTGTCTTGGTTGACACACCTCTGCAACATCGCGTGGTGGTCGGGGACAGTGCCTCTGGAGTGGCAGACTGGGGTGGTGGTCCCTCTTTTTAAGAAAGGGGACCGGAGAGTGTGCTCCAATTATAAGGGAATCACACTTCTCAGCCTCCCAGGGAAGGTTTACTCCAGGGTACTGGAGAGGAGAATTAAACCAATAGTCGAACCTCGGATCCAGGAGGAACAATGCAGTTTTCATCCTGGTCGTGGAACACTGGACCAGCTCTATACCCTTCATAGGGTGCTCGAGGGTTCATGGGAGTTTGCCCAACCAGTCCACATGTACTTTGTGGATCTGGAGAAGGCATTCAACCGTGTCCCCCGTGGTATTCTGTGGGGGGTGCTTCGGGAGTATGGGGTTCGGGGCTCTTTGCTAAGGGCTGTCCGGTCCCTGTACGAACGGAGCAGGAGTCTGGTTTGCATTGCCAGCAGTAAGTCAGACCTGTTCCCAGTGCATGTTGGACTCTGGCAGGGCTGCCCTTTGTCACTGGTTCTGTTCATAATTTTTATGGACAGAATTTCTAGGCGCAGCCAGGGGCCGGAAGGAATCCTGTTTGGGAACCACAGGATTTCATCTCTGCTTTTTGTGGATGATGTTGTCCTGTTGGCTTCTTCAAACCAGGACCTTCAGCATGCACTGGGGCGGTTTGGAGTCGAGTGTGAAGCGGCTGGAATGAGAATCAGCACCTCCAAGTCCGAGGCCATGGTTCTCGACCGGAAAAGGGTGGCTTGCCCTCTCCAGGTTGGTGGAGAAGTCCTGCCTCAAGTGGAGGAGTTTAAGTATCTCGGGATCTTGTTCACGAGTGAGGGAAGGATGGAGCGTGAGATCGACAGGCGGATCGGTGCAGCCTCCGCAGTGATGCGGTCGCTTTACCGGTCTGTCGTGGTGAAGAAGGAGCTGAGCCAAAAGGCGAAGCTCTCAATTTACCAGTCGATCTACGTTCTGAATCTCACCTATGGTCATGAGCTTTGGGTAATGACCGAAAGAACAAGATCGCGGATACAAGCGGCCGAAATGAGTTTCCTTCGCAGGGTGGCTGGGCGCTCCCTTAGAGATAGGGTGAGAAGCACAGTCACTCGGGAGGATCTCGGAGTAGAGCTGCTGCTCCTCCACATCGAGAGGAATCAGCTGAGGTGGCTCGGGCATCTTTTTCAGATGCCTCCTGGACGCCTCCCTGGGGAGGTGTTCCAGGCATGTCCCCCCAGGAGGAGGCCCCGGGGAAGACCCAGGACACACTGGAGGGACTATGTCTCTCGGCTGGCCTGGGAACGCCTCGGTGTTCTTCCCGAGGAGCTGGCCGAGGTGTCTGGGGAAAGGGAAGTTTGGGCTTCCATGCTTAGACTGCTGCCTCCGCGACCCGTTCCCGGATAAGTGGAAGAAGACGAGACGAGATGATTAAAACACTCCAATAAGCCATCCATTTGTGGGTGATAGACACTGGTGTGGATAGACAATCCCCAAAATCAGCAAGTGGGTGAGATGAGGATTAACCGCCACCTTTATACTATGCTTTTTTCCCCCCAAAATAGAATGGAGATGGACACTAAAGGGTAGTTGTGCATGTCCCCGTGCACACACAATACCTTCACCACTTGTGCTCTCCCCAGTGCCTCACCTTGCACCAGGCTTTAGTGGATTGAGGTCTGGTTACACCCGGAATCCACCAAGGTCTGATACCCCTTGTACACTTACCAGTATGTGATATGCTCCGGCCTGATCAAGGGCAGTTTCCGGCGTGTCAGGGACCCGGACCACCGCACCCACCGCCATCGCGGAACACCAATTCCACAGACAAGGAAGGGGGAAAACGGGAGGACACCATGGGTGAGTTGGGCCAGGGGGAGCCAGCCCCTGCCTCCGTGGTGGGGGAACAGGGCGAGGACTGGAAGCAGAGGGAGAGAGGGAGAGGAAAGTGGAGAAGCATGTCTTCCTGCTGTCAGAACCGCCGCCATGTGGTCCTTTGCCAGCTCGATGGCTTGATCCAGCGATGCTGGGCTATGACACTGGACCCACTCCACCGTCCCTTCCACAAATCGTGCGATGAACTGTTCCAGTGTCACCAGGTCATAATTCCCTTGGCATCACAGTCGTCTGCCCTTAGCCACCACCGGCAGGCGTCCCGAAGTTGTTGGCCAAACGCGAACATCCGGCCGACCTCCTCCAAGCGCAGTGCATGGAAGCACTGATGCTGTTGTTCCGGGGAGCAGCCAACATGCTGGAGAATGGCTCTCTAAGTCCGCGTATATGAGCCGGCTGTCGGCAGGTAGCTGCAGCGTGGTGAGCTGCGCCTCGTTGGTCAGCAGGGGAAGCAGGCATCGGATGTGGGTGGAGCACAGAAGTACGGCAGGCTTTTATTATTATTATGCTTTTCAGCACACCACTTTCCCAACTGAGACACACACACATTGACAACAGGTGTAGAAATTTGGCCACTCACCTTCCCCGACTCCACCCTCCATTCACAAATCGATGCTTGGCCACACTCCCGCTGCCACAATATATTTATTTTTATATTATATATAATACACACACACCAAGGTTGATGACTTACAGTGGATATAAAAAAAGTGTACACACCCCATTAAAATTATACAGTTGTGGTCAGAAGTTTACATACAGTGACATGAATGTCATGGCTTTCAGCAATTTCTTTGAACTGTTCTTTTTCTGTGGCAGAATGATTGTACAGCATACATCTTTAATTAAAAAAAAACCTAGAATTTGATGCACAAGTTAATTTTCTTTGGGTTTTCTGAAATCAAACCCTGTATGTATAATTTTGACCCTTGTCAAAAATTTACATACGCTCATTTAGATTATTAAATTCAGAGGTGCTGAAACTTCCAAAATGTCTCTTATCTTGCCAAGGCCTCTTAACTTCCTGTTAGTGATCATGACTGACTTCAGCTGGTAGCTTCTCTGTACCTTCATAAAAAGGGTTTGTTTACAGCACTCATTGGATTGATCAACACACAAAACAATGGGAAAGTCCAAGGAGCTCAGTGCAGATATGAGAAAGAGGATCACAGATGTACACAACTCCGGAACATCTCTTGGAGCCATTTCTAAACAACTGCAAATTCCAAGATCAGTTAAAACAATTGTATGCAAGTTATTGTGAGGTGTAGTCACTTTGCGGAGCCACTTTGCTTCAAGAAAACCCAAACAGTCACCCTCAGCTGAAAGGAAATTGGTTTGGATGGTCAGGAACAACCTGGGAACCACCATGGCACAGCCCTGCCATGAACTGGAAGCTGATGGATCACTGTCTACAGTTCAGCAAGTTTTACATCACCATGGACTAAGAGGCTGCTATCCAAGAAATAACCCCATGCTCCAAAATTGACACCTTCAAGCTTAACTAAAGTTTGAAGCTGACCACACAGACAAAGAAAAAGCCTTCTGGAGGATAGCTGCATGGTCAGATGAGACAAAGACTGAGTTCTTTGGCCAGAATGACCACCATGTACAGAGGAACATTGTACCAGCTGGTGGTAGCAGCATCATACTCTGGGGCTGTTTTGCTGCCAGTGGAACTGGTTTATTGCACAAAGTGGATGGAATAATGGAGGATGACTACCTCAGAATTCTTCAGCATAAACCATCAGAAACTTGAACACAACTTGAGAGTTACAACAGGACAATGAATCCAAACATACATCAGAGTTGGTTGTGGAGGATAAAGCAGGCTAACATTAAGCTTAAAACAAGTCCTGACTTCAACCCTATTGAAAATATATGGACCGTGCTTATACAGTGCTCAGCGTAAATGAGTACACCCCCTTTGAAAAGTAACATTTTAAACAATATCTCAATGAACACAAACAATTTCCAAAATGTTGACAAGACAAAGTTTAATATAACATCTGTTTAACTTATAATGGGGAAAAAGTAAGGTTAATAATATAACTTACATTACACATTTTTCAGTTTTACTCAAATTAGGGTGGTGCAAAAATGAGTACACCCCACAACAAAAACTACTACATCTAGTACTTTGTATGGCCTCCATGATTTTTAATGACAGCACCAAGTCTTCTAGGCATGGAATGAACAAGTTGGCGACATTTTGCAACATCAATCTTTTTCCATTCTTCAACAATGACCTCTTTTAGTGACTGAATGCTGGATGGAGAGTGATGCTCAACTTGTCTCTTCAGAATTCCCCATAGGTGTTCGATTGGGTTCAGATCAGGAGACATACTTGGCCACTGTTCTTCTTCAGAAATCCAACAGTGACCTTAAATGTGCGTTTAGTCATGTTGGAAAAGTGCATGACAACCAAGGGCATGGAGTGCTGGTAGCATCTTCTCTTTCAGTATAGAGCAATATGTCTGTGAATTCATGATGCCATCAATGAAATGCAGCTCCCCGACACCAGCAGCACTCATGCAGCCCCACATAAGGACACTGCCACCACCATGTTTCACTGTAGGCACCATGCATTTTTCTTTGTATTCCTCACCTTTGCCACGCCATACAGTTTTGAAGCCATCAGTTCCAAAAACATTTATCTTGGTCTCATCACTCCAGAGTATAGAGTCCCAGTAGTCTTCATCTTTGTCAGCATGGGCCCTGGCAAACTCTAGGCGGGCTTTTTTTGTGCCTGGGCTTTAGGAGAGGCTTCTTTCGTGGATGGCATCCATGCATGCCATTCCTCTGCAGTGTATGCTGTATTGTATCATGGGAAATAGTCACCCCAGTTTGGCTTTCTATTTCTTTAGATAACTGCAGTGAACTTGCATACCGATTTTCTTCAACCCTTCTCATCAGAAGATGCTCCTGTCGAGGTGTTAACTTCCTTAGACGACCTGGACGTCTCTGTGAGATGGTTGTAGTTCCATCTTTCTTAAATTTTTGTACCACTTTTTCTACAGTATTCTGACTGATAAGTAAAGCTTTGCTGATCTTCTTGTAGCCTCCACCTTTGTGGTGTAAAGAAATTATTTTATTTGGGGAATTCTGAAGAGAAAAGTTGAGCATCACTCTCCATCCAGCATCCAGTCACTAAAAGAGATCATTGTTGAAGAATGGAAAAAGATTGATGTTGCAAAATGTCGCCAACTTGTTCAGTTGGCGACTGAAGACTTGGTGCTGTCATTAAAAATCATGGAGGCCATACAAAGTACTAGATGTAGTAGTTTTTGTTGTGGGGTGTACTCATTTTTGCACCACCCTAATTTGAGTAAAACTGAAAAAAATGTATAATCCAAGTTATATTATTAACCGTACTTTCACGTTATAAGTTAAACAGATGTTATATTAAACTTTGCCTTGTCAACATTTTGAAAATTGTTTGTGTTCATTGAGATATTGTTTAAAATGTTACTTTTCAAAGGGGGTGTACTCATTTACACTGAGCACTGTAAGTAGAGTCCATGCTGGGGGGGGGGGATTAATTGAACTCTACCAATTCTACCATGAAGAGTTGTGAAATATCCAACCAGAATTCTGCCAGAAGCTTGTTCATGGTAAACAAAAATGAACAAGGTTAATCTTGCAGACATTTTCCCCAAATATTAGGTGTGCTGTATGTATATATTTTGACCCCATGTTGATTTCAGAAAACCCAAAGAAAATTAAAACGTGTGCACCAAATTCTAGTGTTTTTTTATTTATTAAAGATGTATGCTGTACATTCTGCCACTGAAAAAGAACAGTTCAAAGAAATTACTGAAAGCTCAAATATTGTCGTGATATTCATATCCAAGATGACATTCATGTCACTGTATGTAAACTTCTGACCACAACTGTAAGTTTTTCTGATGTAAAAAAAAAAAGAGAGCATGATAAATCATTCCAAAACTTTTTCTACCTTTAATGTGACCTATAACCTGTACAATTCAATTGAAAAACAAACAAATCTGTTGGGGGGGAGGTACAATAAGCTGGTTGCATAAGTGTGCAGACCCTTAAACTAATACTTTGTTGAAGCACCTTTTGATTTAATTACAGCATTCAGTCTTTTTGGGCCCACACCAGTCATCAATTAAAATGACTGATTAACCCCAAATAAAGTCCAGCTATCCTAGTAGGATTTTCCTGACAATTTACTCAGTTGCATCCTCCAGCAAAAGCCATGGTTTACAGACAGCTTACAAAGCATCAAATGGATCTCACTGTTGAAAGGTATCAGTCAGGAGAAGGGTACACAAAAATTTTGATGGCATTAGATATACCATGGAGCACAGTGAAGACAGTCATCAAGAAGTGGAGAAAATATGGGACAACAGTGACATTACAGAGAACTGGACATCCCCCTCCCACAAAATTGATGAAAAGACAAGACAAAAATTGGTCAGGGAGGCTGCCAAGAGGCCTAGAGCAACACTGAAGGAGCTGCAGGAATTTCTGGCAAGTACTGGTTGTGTGATACATGTGACAATCTCCCCTATTCTCCATATGTCTGGACTATGAGGTAGGGTTGCAAGACAGAAGCCTTTTCTTACAAAGAAAAACATCCAGGCCCAGCTAAATTTTGAATAAAATAAAATACCCCCACAAAACCCACTACACACATCAACTCTCCCATAAGCATGTGGAAAAATGTGTTATGGTCTGATGAAACCAAGGTTGAACTTTTTGGCCACAATTCCAAAAGGTATGTTTGGCACAAAAACACTGCGCATCACCAAAAGAACGCCATACCCACGGTGAAGCATGGTGGTGGCAGCATCATGTTTTGGGGTTGTTTTTCTTCTGCTGGAACAGGGGCTTTAGTCAAGGTGGAGGGAATTATGAACAGTTCTAAATACCAGTCAATTTTAGCCCAAAACCTTCAGGTGTCTGCTAGAAAGCTGAAGATGAATTTCATCTTTCAGCACGACAATGACCCCAAGCATATATCAAAATCAACAAAAGAATGGCTTCACCAGAAGAAAATTAAAGTTTTGGAATGGCTCAGCCAGAGCCCAGACCTAAATCTAACTGAAAATCTGTGGGGTGACCTGAAGAGGGCTGTGCACAAGAGATGCCCTTGCAATCTGACAGATTTGGAGCACTTTTGCAAGGAAGAGTGGGCAAATATTGCCAAGTCTAGATGTGGCAGGCTGATAGACTGCTACCCAAAAAGACTGAATGCTATAATTAAATCAAAAGGTGTGTCAATAAAGTATTAGTTTAAGGGTGTGCACAGTTATGCAACCAGCTTATTGTACATTTATGTTCTCCCCCACCAAGCAGAGGTGGACAAAGTACCCAACGTCATTACTTAAGTCAAAGTACAGATCCCACTGGTCAAATGTTACTCCAATACAAGTGAAAGTTGGACAGTCAAATTTTTACTTAAGTACTTAAGTACTTGCTTTTTTAAATACTTAAGTATTAAAAGTACATTTTCTGTCAACGCATTGTTGTATTATTGCCACAATGCTTACAAAACCTAATGCGTCTGAAGCAACCGACCGGATTTACTGATGAGCTTGTACCGTAGAACCTGTAGAATAAACAGCTGGTAGAATGTCTCATCTCATCTCTTATCTCTAGCCGCTTTATCCTGTTCTACAGGGTCGCAGGCAAGCCGGAGCCTATCCCAGCTGACTACGGGCAAAAGGCGGGGTACACCCTGGACAAGTCGCCAGGTCATCACAGGGCTGACACAGACAACCATTCACACTGGTATAATGTTACAAAATGAAACACAAACGAACTGAAAGAGCTTCTTTTTTTTTTTAATTGTAACACTCCTCCCCACCCCCAACAAAGCAGCATGGTCAGGTTCTGACCCAGCTCTTGCAGTGTGTGCACATGCATGTGTATGTTAATCAGGAAGACAGTGGAATAGCTGTAAATGCAGTTTACTCTGAAAATAAAAAGGCCCATCCAACCTAATTAAAACCCAGGTCCACACCTTAAGCTTAATAACTGGCCAACAGCAACACTGCTTTAAGCAAGACAAAAAAAAAAAAGGAAAAGCAAGACCATCATCTGACATCAAAACAAAAAATTCCAACAATTTGTTGCGACTGACTAGTACAATACTGTCCCTCTCACAGGTAACGCGCACGTGTGCACACAAATGTATGTATTCATGCACATATGAATCAGCCTGTGGAATCATGGTGGTTTAATGTTCAGCTAGCTAGTCAGTGAAGCTCCACCTGACATGCTAGCAAAATCTTTTCAAACTTGAACTCATACTGGGTAGCTAACGTTACTAGAAAAGAAAGATTTCTACATTTTGTTTATTTGACAAGATTATGCTAAAACATTTCTGAAAGGACTTCAGATAAGTTAACGTGATTCATGTTAGCATAACTGTGTTTACATGCTAACAATGTCCAGGTTAACTAGCTATGTGTAAACGTTAGCCATGGACAAGGTGATGGCAACTTGGCAGGCAAATCCATAGAAAGTCATTTGATTAACCAGACTACATAGCTATTGCAACATTATTGCTTGCTCTAAAAGCACAGACAACTTCATTGCAAGCTTTCTCTTGGAATAAAATGTTTACATACCTCAATATGCTTCTGCAGGTTGGACGGCGAGTTTATGTAGGCTGTGATCTGCTCCGTTTTTGGCAAACAAAGCAAACATTTAAAATGAAATGACTCTTTATTCCTTTCAGAAAACTGAAACATGAGTTCTAACTATAACCATGGGTGTGACTGAAAACTGCATCCGGTGGTGAGGCTTCAGTTCGGGAGTCCTGAAGTTCTGGGGATGTGTGGAGCTACCCCTTAGTCACCATTGCTCTCGGGTCCATCCTGGCCTGGGATGATAGCACCCATCAGGGCCCCAGCTATGGGCAAATAGTGGCGGTTCTGCGGTGTCAAATCAACAGTGGTTTCCAGCAAATGGCAGTTCTGTTTGTCAACTTGGCAGCAGTCCTGGCAAAAAGCAACAGTTTTTTTTCTGCGGTTGTCTCAGCTATGCTGTGCCACCGAACTACAGAAGATTCCTGCAAAGGGACACTAAATAGCACCGATTAGTGTCGTCATCTATAGTGCAGCCTCACTTTTTTAATATGGATACAGTAAATGATAGTTGTGGAGATCAGGCTACCGCATACTGGGCAACTGATGCGCCACATCGTACGGCAGTGGTGAGAAATATGCGAAGACCGTGCAAGACAGCAGAAGAATCTCAAAGATATCCTTTAATTCTTGGTGCATGGAATGTATGAACAACAAATGATAATGTGGACTCTATAAGACCTGAACGTGCAACAGCAATCATCTGCAGAGAGCTTGAGAAAGCACAAATTGACATTTGCGCACTGAGTGAAGTTAGGCGACCTGGCTCAGGTAACGTAATTGAGAGAAGCCATACAATATTTTGGAGTGGCGGTGAAAAGAAAGAAGCAGGTGTTGGTTTTGCTATCAATAATAAACTAGTCACTCAGGGAATGAATCCCAACCCAATCAATGACAGACTCATGACTAGGGTGCATCAGTTGCCCTCACTTTTTCATAAAATCTGATGCATTTTTGTTTGGGTGTTCCTTTTCACCAATAAAGACATCCTGTAAATTTTTTTGACCATATTCAAAAGTCTAATGGTGGCACCATGAGGTTCATTTTTTGCCAAAAAAACGCTTATTTTATGTTTTCGCGTAAGGTTTGAATCACAATGTTGGATTCCATTTATTGATTTCTTGTGACCCAGAGATCATGTTAAGAACCTTTGCAAGGGTTTGAGAAGCATTAATGTGATTCATAATACATTTGTATTGTTTAAAAGTAGTTTAAGAATGATTCAATGAACAGCTAAAACTCAAACTGTGCTTGATAATATATTTAGAATATGTACTAAAAATGTGTATCTAAGATATTTGGTATACTCAATAAGGTGCCATAATGTGTCATGAAAAGTGATCGAAATTTTGTCATAAAAGTCATGAAATAGCAGCTTTTTCCATAACTTTGAGCTCCTGGTGCCACCATTAAACTTTAGAGTTTTGTCAAAATATTTTACCCAGTGTGCTTTCTTACCAAAAGGAACATAAAAACAAAAATGCATCATGATCAGAGGAACTTTTCATTTTTAGGGGGCAACTGATGCACCCTACTCATGACACTAAGGATCCAACTTAGGAATGGTGCCCACTTAACGCTGATTAGCGCTTATGCACCCACAATGCAACGCACACAAGAAGAAAAAGAACAGTTCTATGAAAAGCTTGGTGATTGCTTAGACGAGGCAAAGTCTGATAACACCATAATTTTAGGTGATTTCAACGCCCACGTTGGGAAAGACTGGAAAACTTGGCCATCTGTAATTGGAAAGCATGGAGTGGGAAAAATGAATTCAAACGGGCTCATGTTACTAGAATTATGTACCAGATTTCAACTATCTATCATGGGTACAATGTTTCAACTGAGAAATAGCCTTAAGTGCACATGGCAGCATTTACGTTCGAAGCATTGGCATCAACTCGATCATGTGATAGCCAACAAAGAAGCTAAACAATACATCACAGTTACTAAAGTAAACTTAACAGCTGACTGCTTTACAGATCACAAGTTGTTTGTTTGCAAATGCCGATTTTCTATCAGGTCAAAGAAAAAGGGTGTGAAACCACCTAAAAAGCTCAATAGACCCCTTTCACATGACGTCACCGCGCCGCAAGATTTTGTTAGGCGCCATATTGGAAGACCAAGTACATGCACTCACAATATAAAACAAAGTACGAGCGAGAGTAAAGTGACATGATGGATGATAATTCTGGTTATGTGAGTACATTACCAGCTGCAGAAAGGAGAAACTGGCTGTGATTGATGGGTTTGACCCATATGATAAGACTCAGAAAAAATTATGTGAATCCAAGCACACAGTTTAATGCAAAAGTTCGTTTATATCCCGACCTTGTCAGCTGTCAGATTTATGTTAATGGACCCGGTAAGTTGGTAAATAATATATATATTTTTTCTTTACCAAATTCTAACAGAAAACGAGAGCGCCTGAAAGGGAAAACCGAGCCGAGCCGCCTCACGGCTATAATGCAAATTGCTTTCCTCCTCCGTATACAAGTGCGCTTCCATGGCAGGGAAAAAGAAACTACATTTTGCCGCCTATGTAGTCCCCTATTTAAACAAATAGGAGTCATTCAGGATTCAGCCATGTTTTTCCTCCATGTTTTTACTCAACCAAAGTTATACAGTATTATGAGCTTTAAATTGCATAAATAAAACCATTTGGTGAAACTTTGAAGAAGAGATTGTACTGGTTTAAAGTTTTTACCGAACGTTTTCATGTCGACTCCAATTAATACACTAGTAGAATCGATGACTAGTTTAGTAGGCCAAAACTTTTTTCAATTTTTGACTGTACCAGCCTGAAAAAAACTTGCGACAGTCAAATGGAAAAAAAGCAAGCTGGTCATGTTTTACTGGACTAATCTATGACTGATGAGTATAGTAAGTGATACTAGTACTGATACAATAAAACAGATGACTGTAATCTGGTAGGCAGCACGATTTATATTATTTCTCCGTGTCAGATACATAAGGAGGACCGGACACCAATTCTGCCATCTGTTTGCTACCCAAACATTGTAAACTATTTGTTGTTTACACCCAGTGCCTACACTGCTGATGACTTGAAAGCCTCCAAAGGGCTACAGGCTTACAATTATGTTGTTAGTGGCTTGGTTCGTGATATTACAGCTGTTATTAAGAATAACCTACACATAGTTATGGCCAAGGTAATCTTGTTGATATTTATCTTTTAATAATATATCTTTTCAGTTGAAAAATTAATACTTTTTGTTACTATTAAGGTATCCATAATTTAGGTTAATTTATCCAAATTATACATATGTATTTATGATATATGCCTACACAACAACTATGCTTTATTTATATAATAGGAGGGAGAGCAAGCCCCAAACCATCCTAAATTATCTCATCTCCTCATCTCTAGCCACTTTATCCTTCTACAGGGTCGCAGGCAAGCTGGAGCCTATCCCAGCTGACTATGGGCGAAAGGCAGGGTACACCCTGGACAAGTCGCCAGGTCATCACAGGGCTGACACATAGACACAGCCAACCATTCACACTCACATTCACACCTACGGTCAATTTAGAGTCACCAGTTAACCTAACCTGCATGTCTTTGGACTGTGGGGGAAACCGGAGCACCTGGAGGAAACCCACGCGGACATGGGGAGAACATGCAAACTCCACACAGAAAGGCCCTTGCCGGCCCCGGGGCTTGAACACAGGACCTTCTTGCTGTGAGGCGACAGCGCTAACCACTACACCACCGTGCCGCCCATCCTAAATTATTAGGGCCCGAGCCCTATAGGGCGAAGGCCCTATTGATCTTGTTCGGTTTTTTATTATTATTATTATTATTATTCTTATTATTATTATTATTCCTTAGTCGCGGTCGCTGTTCGGCCTTTTTTGGGGCACTTCCTGTGGACGAAAACGCGCATATTTTGGATCATTTTATCGGCATCCCCTACGCTACTCAGATCCAAAACCCCAGATCTGGGCGGGGCTCTGGGCCTCTATAGCGCCCCCTAACGCCTTGAAAATTTTGCCTTTTTTCGAAGGCTCCTGGTTGCCATATAGTTTGTCGTAGAGGAACGAAATTTGGTTCACATATGTATCTCACTGAGACGAACAAAAAACGTTCTATGAATGCATAGCCACGCCCAACAGGAAGTGAGGTAATTTTACTTTTGTGCGAAATGCATGGCCACGAAGACGGCGCAACTCCTCCTAGACCGTTCATGGGAATGTCACCAAAATTGATACACATCATCTACAGACATGGCTGACAAAAGTTACTAAATACGTTTCACGTAGGATAAAACGTTCAGAAGTTATACGTCAATCAATTTTCACTTCAAAATTTTACATGCTAAAAAATTCATAACAAATCTTCTAATTGCTCAAAACTGCTCATACTTCACACGCAAATCACTCATTGGGCTTCTGACATGTTACCCAATTTCTGTGATATTTCGCCACTGGGGGCGCTATTTTTGGGCAAAAAATCCAATCTTTCCTCAAATTTGGTCAAACTTCACGGCCACCCTCGTACTACCTCCCATGTCATGTATACCGCATTTTGGGAATTTTCGTCCATGGGGGGCGCTGTTTTTGGCCGACGCAATTGCTCCAAAACGGGTTTTTGGTAAATAATTCCATAATGCTTTTCCTTCACACCACTACCTTGTGATAGTGCGTTCCTGTTGTGGACACTTATTTTTCCAACTCATTATCGCTCATGTACAGCATAGCGCCACCTTCTGACATGGGAAAAACCAAAATATTTATTCTTCAAAAATCTATATCTCATCTTCTATTTACTCAATTGTCATCAAACTTCATACGCAAACTCTTCATAGCTCACCTGACATGTCCGCCAAATTTTGTGCACTTTCGCCCCTGGGGGTGCTGGTTATGGCGGAAATGATATTGCAGCTTCTGATTTGTCAAACTTGGCAAGCAAACTCTTTTCAAGACCCTTATTGGGGCGCTTGCCATGGTCGACAACGCACGAAATTTGGCTCCTTTTTCTTAGACTGCCACCGCTACTGAGAACCAAAAGCCCAGATCCAGCCGGGCCTCAGGGCCTCTATAGCGCCCCCTAACTCGTTGTGATTTTGGCCTCCCGCTTTAAGGTGCCTGGTTGCCATGTAGTTTGTAGGAGTGGCGTGCCATTTGGTACGCATATGTATCTCACTAAGCCGGACAAAAATGTAATGCCAATGCATTAGCCACGCCCAACAGGAAGTGAGGTAATTTCACTTTTGTGCGAAATGCATGGCCACGAAGACGGCGCAACTCCTCCTAGACTGTTCATAGGAATGTCACCAAAATTGATACACATCATCTACAGACATGGCTGACAAAAGTTACTAAATAAGTTTCACGTAGCTTAAACCGCTCAGAAGTTATACGTCAATCAATTTTTAATGCAAAATTTTACATGCTTAAAAATTCATAACAAATCTTCTAATTGCTCAAAACTGCTCATACTTCACACGCAAATCCCTCATTGGGCTTCTGACATGTTCCCCATTTTCTGTGATATTTCGCCACTGGGGGCGCTATTTTTGGGCAAACAATCCAATCTTTCCTCAAATTTGGTCAAACTTCACGGCCACCCTCTTACTACCGCCCATGTCATGTACACCACATTTTGGGAATTTTCGTCCATGGGGGGCGCTGTTTTTGGCCGACGCAATTTCTCCAAAACGGGTTTTTGGTAAATAATTCCATAATGCTTTTCCTTCACACCACTACCTTGTGATAGTGCATTGCTGTTGTAGACACTTATTTCTCCAACTCATAATCGCTCATGTACAGCATAGCGCCACCTTCTGACATGGGAAAAACCAAAAAATTTATTCTTCAAAAATCTATCTCTCATCTTCTATTTACTCAATTGTCATCAAACTTCATATGCAAACTCTTCATAGCTCTCCTGACATATCCGCCAAATTTTGTGCACTTTCACCCCTGGGGGTGCTGGTTATGGCACAAATGATATTGCAGCTTCTGATTGGTCAAACTTGGCAAGCAGACTCTTTACGGTATTTCGCGGGGACGCATGCCCCCGCCCCCCCTGGCCGCTGGTGCGAGGGCCCGTCAAGGCCGCTTGTTATTCTTATTATTATTATTATTCCTTAGTCGCGGTCGCTGTTCGGCCTTTTTTGGGGCACTTCCTGTGGACGAAAACGCGCATATTTTGGATCATTTTATCGGCATCCCCTACGCTACTCAGATCCAAAACCCCAGATCTGGGCGGGGCTCTGGGCCTCTATAGCGCCCCCTAACGCCTTGAAAATTTTGCCTTTTTTCGAAGGCTCCTGGTTGCCATATAGTTTGTCGTAGAGGAACGAAATTTGGTTCACATATGTATCTCACTGAGACGAACAAAAAACGTTCTATGAATGCATAGCCACGCCCAACAGGAAGTGAGGTAATTTTACTTTTGTGCGAAATGCATGGCCACGAAGACGGCGCAACTCCTCCTAGACCGTTCATGGGAATGTCACCAAAATTGATACACATCATCTACAGACATGGCTGACAAAAGTTACTAAATACGTTTCACGTAGGATAAAACGTTCAGAAGTTATACGTCAATCAATTTTCACTTCAAAATTTTACATGCTAAAAAATTCATAACAAATCTTCTAATTGCTCAAAACTGCTCATACTTCACACGCAAATCACTCATTGGGCTTCTGACATGTTACCCAATTTCTGTGATATTTCGCCACTGGGGGCGCTATTTTTGGGCAAAAAATCCAATCTTTCCTCAAATTTGGTCAAACTTCACGGCCACCCTCTTACTACCTCCCATGTCATGTATACCGCATTTTGGGAATTTTCGTCCATGGGGGGCGCTGTTTTTGGCCGACGCAATTGCTCCAAAACGGGTTTTTGGTAAATAATTCCATAATGCTTTTCCTTCACACCACTACCTTGTGATAGTGCGTTCCTGTTGTGGACACTTATTTTTCCAACTCATTATCGCTCATGTACAGCATAGCGCCACCTTCTGACATGGGAAAAACCAAAATATTTATTCTTCAAAAATCTATATCTCATCTTCTATTTACTCAATTGTCATCAAACTTCATACGCAAACTCTTCATAGCTCACCTGACATGTCCGCCAAATTTTGTGCACTTTCGCCCCTGGGGGTGCTGGTTATGGCGGAAATGATATTGCAGCTTCTGATTTGTCAAACTTGGCAAGCAAACTCTTTTCAAGACCCTTATTGGGGCGCTTGCCATGGTCGACAACGCACGAAATTTGGCTCCTTTTTCTTAGACTGCCACCGCTACTGAGAACCAAAAGCCCAGATCCAGCCGGGCCTCAGGGCCTCTATAGCGCCCCCTAACTCGTTGTGATTTTGGCCTCCCGCTTTAAGGTGCCTGGTTGCCATGTAGTTTGTAGGAGTGGCGTGCCATTTGGTACGCATATGTATCTCACTAAGCCGGACAAAAATGTAATGCCAATGCATTAGCCACGCCCAACAGGAAGTGAGGTAATTTCACTTTTGTGCGAAATGCATGGCCACGAAGACGGCGCAACTCCTCCTAGACTGTTCATAGGAATGTCACCAAAATTGATACACATCATCTACAGACATGGCTGACAAAAGTTACTAAATAAGTTTCACGTAGCTTAAACCGCTCAGAAGTTATACGTCAATCAATTTTTAATGCAAAATTTTACATGCTTAAAAATTCATAACAAATCTTCTAATTGCTCAAAACTGCTCATACTTCACACGCAAATCCCTCATTGGGCTTCTGACATGTTCCCCATTTTCTGTGATATTTCGCCACTGGGGGCGCTATTTTTGGGCAAACAATCCAATCTTTCCTCAAATTTGGTCAAACTTCACGGCCACCCTCTTACTACCGCCCATGTCATGTACACCACATTTTGGGAATTTTCGTCCATGGGGGGCGCTGTTTTTGGCCGACGCAATTTCTCCAAAACGGGTTTTTGGTAAATAATTCCATAATGCTTTTCCTTCACACCACTACCTTGTGATAGTGCATTGCTGTTGTAGACACTTATTTCTCCAACTCATAATCGCTCATGTACAGCATAGCGCCACCTTCTGACATGGGAAAAACCAAAAAATTTATTCTTCAAAAATCTATCTCTCATCTTCTATTTACTCAATTGTCATCAAACTTCATACGCAAACTCTTCATAGCTCTCCTGACATATCCGCCAAATTTTGTGCACTTTCACCCCTGGGGGTGCTGGTTATGGCACAAATGATATTGCAGCTTCTGATTGGTCAAACTTGGCAAGCAGACTCTTTACGGTATTTCGCGGGGACGCATGCCCCCGCCCCCCCTGGCCGCTGGTGCGAGGGCCCGTCAAGGCCGCTTGTTATTCTTATTATTATTATTATTCCTTAGTCGCGGTCGCTGTTCGGCCTTTTTTGGGGCACTTCCTGTGGACGAAAACGCGCATATTTTGGATCATTTTATCGGCATCCCCTACGCTACTCAGATCCAAAGCCCCAGATCTGGGCGGGGCTCTGGGCCTCTATAGCGCCCCCTAACGCCTTGAAAATTTTGCCTTTTTTCGAAGGCTCCTGGTTGCCATATAGTTTGTCGTAGAGGAACGAAATTTGGTTCACATATGTATCTTACTGAGACGAACAAAAAACGTTCTATGAATGCATAGCCACGCCCAACAGGAAGTGAGGTAATTTTACTTTTGTGCGAAATGCATGGCCACGAAGACGGCGCAACTCCTCCTAGACCGTTCATGGGAATGTCACCAAAATTGATACACATCATCTACAGACATGGCTGACAAAAGTTACTAAATACGTTTCACGTAGGATAAAACGTTCAGAAGTTATACGTCAATCAATTTTCACTTCAAAATTTTACATGCTAAAAAATTCATAACAAATCTTCTAATTGCTCAAAACTGCTCATACTTCACACGCAAATCACTCATTGGGCTTCTGACATGTTACCCAATTTCTGTGATATTTCGCCACTGGGGGCGCTATTTTTGGGCAAAAAATCCAATCTTTCCTCAAATTTGGTCAAACTTCACGGCCACCCTCTTACTACCTCCCATGTCATGTATACCGCATTTTGGGAATTTTCGTCCATGGCGGGCGCTGTTTTTGGCCGACGCAATTGCTCCAAAACGGGTTTTTGGTAAATAATTCCATAATGCTTTTCCTTCACACCACTACCTTGTGATAGTGCGTTCCTGTTGTGGACACTTATTTTTCCAACTCATAATCGCTCATGTACAGCATAGCGCCACCTTCTGACATGGGAAAAACCAAAAAATTTATTCTTCAAAAATCTATATCTCATCTTCTATTTACTCAATTGTCATCAAACTTCATACGCAAACTCTTCATAGCTCACCTGACATGTCCGCCAAATTTTGTGCACTTTCGCCCCTGGGGGTGCTGGTTATGGCGGAAATGATATTGCAGCTTCTGATTTGTCAAACTTGGCAAGCAAACTCTTTTCAAGACCCTTATTGGGGCGCTTGCCATGGTCGACAACGCACGAAATTTGGCTCCTTTTTCTTAGACTGCCACCGCTACTGAGAACCAAAAGCCCAGATCCAGCCGGGCCTCAGGGCCTCTATAGCGCCCCCTAACTCGTTGTGATTTTGGCCTCCCGCTTTAAGGTGCCTGGTTGCCATGTAGTTTGTAGGAGTGGCGTGCCATTTGGTACACATATGTATCTCACTAAGCCGGACAAAAATGTAATGCCAATGCATTAGCCACGCCCAACAGGAAGTGAGGTAATTTCACTTTTGTGCGAAATGCATGGCCACGAAGACGGCGCAACTCCTCCTAGACTGTTCATAGGAATGTCACCAAAATTGATACACATCATCTACAGACATGGCTGACAAAAGTTACTAAATAAGTTTCGCGTAGCTTGAACCGCTCAGAAGTTATACGTCAATCAATTTTTAATGCAAAATTTTACATGCTTAAAAATTCATAACAAATCTTCTAATTGCTCAAAACTGCTCATACTTCACACGCAAATCCCTCATTGGGCTTCTGACATGTTCCCCATTTTCTGTGATATTTCGCCACTGGGGGCGCTATTTTTGGGCAAACAATCCAATCTTTCCTCAAATTTGGTCAAACTTCACGGCCACCCTCTTACTACCGCCCATGTCATGTATACCACATTTTGGGAATTTTCGTCCATGGGGGGCGCTGTTTTTGGCCGACGCAATTTCTCCAAAACGGGTTTTTGGTAAATAATTCCATAATGCTTTTCCTTCACACCACTACCTTGTGATAGTGCGTTGCTGTTGTAGACACTTATTTCTCCAACTCATAATTGCTCATGTACAGCATAGCGCCACCTTCTGACATGGGAAAAACCAAAAAATTTATTCTTCAAAAATCTTCCAGGTTGCCTAATAGGCCGCAAAACGTATTTTGCAGGAGGTACGAGTGCCCCCGCCCCCTTGGCCGCTGCCCGGCGAGGGCCCGTCAAGGCCGCTTGCGGCTTTAATTATTATTATTCTTATTAGGGCCCGAGCCCTATAGGGCGAAGGCCCTATTGATCTTGTTCGGTTTTTTATTATTATTATTATTATTATTATTATTATTCTTATTATTATTATTATTATTATTATTATTCCTTAGTCGCGGTCGCTGTTCGGCCTTTTTTGGGGCACTTCCTGTGGACGAAAACGCGCATATTTTGGATCATTTTATCGGCATCCCCTACGCTACTCAGATCCAAAACCCCAGATCTGGGCGGGGCTCTGGGCCTCTATAGCGCCCCCTAACGCCTTGAAAATTTTGCCTTTTTTCGAAGGCTCCTGGTTGCCATATAGTTTGTCGTAGAGGAACGAAATTTGGTTCACATATGTATCTTACTGAGACGAACAAAAAAAGTTCTATGAATGCATAGCCACGCCCAACAGGAAGTGAGGTAATTTTACTTTTGTGCGAAATGCATGGCCACGAAGACGGCGCAACTCCTCCTAGACCGTTCATGGGAATGTCACCAAAATTGATACACATCATCTACAGACATGGCTGACAAAAGTTACTAAATACGTTTCACGTAGGATAAAACGTTCAGAAGTTATACGTCAATCAATTTTCACTTCAAAATTTTACATGCTAAAAAATTCATAACAAATCTTCTAATTGCTCAAAACTGCTCATACTTCACACGCAAATCACTCATTGGGCTTCTGACATGTTACCCAATTTCTGTGATATTTCGCCACTGGGGGCGCTATTTTTGGGCAAAAATTCCAATCTTTCCTCAAATTTGGTCAAACTTCACGGCCACCCTCTTACTACCTCCCATGTCATGTATACCGCATTTTGGGAATTTTCGTCCATGGGGGGCGCTGTTTTTGGCCGACGCAATTGCTCCAAAACGGGTTTTTGGTAAATAATTCCATAATGCTTTTCCTTCACACCACTACCTTGTGATAGTGCGTTCCTGTTGTGGACACTTATTTTTCCAACTCATAATCGCTCATGTACAGCATAGCGCCACCTTCTGACATGGGAAAAACCAAAAAATTTATTTTTCAAAAATCTATATCTCATCTTCTATTTACTCAATTGTCATCAAACTTCATACGCAAACTCTTCATAGCTCACCTGACATGTCCGCCAAATTTTGTGCACTTTCGCCCCTGGGGGTGCTGGTTATGGCGGAAATGATATTGCAGCTTCTGATTTGTCAAACTTGGCAAGCAAACTCTTTTCAAGACCCTTATTGGGGCGCTTGCCATGGTCGACAACGCACGAGATTTGGCTCCTTTTTCTTAGACTGCCACCGCTACTGAGAACCAAAAGCCCAGGTCCAGCCGGGCCTCAGGGCCTCTATAGCGCCCCCTACCTCGTTGTGATTTTGGCCTCCCGCTTTAAGGTGCCTGGTTGCCATGTAGTTTGTAGGAGTGGCATGCCATTTGGTACGCATATGTATCTCACTAAGCCGGACAAAAATGTAATGCCAATGCATTAGCCACGCCCAACAGGAAGTGAGGTAATTTCACTTTTGTGCGAAATGCATGGCCACGAAGACGGCGCAACTCCTCCTAGACTGTTCATAGGAATGTCACCAAAATTGATACACATCTTCTACAGACATGGCTGACAAAAGTTACTAAATAAGTTTCACATAGCTTAAACCGCTCAGAAGTTATACGTCAATCAATTTTTAATGCAAAATTTTACATGCTTAAAAATTCATAACACATCTTCTAATTGCTCAAAACTGCTCATACTTCACACGCAAATCCCTCATTGGGCTTCTGACATGTTCCCCATTTTCTGTGATATTTCGCCACTGGGGGCGCTATTTTTGGGCAAACAATCCAATCTTTCCTCAAATTTGGTCAAACTTCACGGCCACCCTCTTACTACCGCCCATGTCATGTATACCACATTTTGGGAATTTTCGTCCATGGGGGGCGCTGTTTTTGGCCGACGCAATTTCTCCAAAACGGGTTTTTGGTAAATAACTCCATAATGCTTTTCCTTCACACCACTACCTTGTGATAGTGCGTTGCTGTTGTAGACACTTATTTCTCCAACTCATAATCGCTCATGTACAGCATAGCGCCACCTTCTGACATGGGAAAAACCAAAAAATTTATTCTTCAAAAATCTATCTCTCATCTTCTATTTACTCAATTGTCATCAAACTTCATACGCAAACTCTTCATAGCTCTCCTGACATATCCGCCAAATTTTGTGCACTTTCACCCCTGGGGGTGCTGGTTATGGCACAAATGATATTGCAGCTTCTGATTGGTCAAACTTGGCAAGCAGACTCTTTACGGTATTTCGCGGGGACGCATGCCCCCGCCCCCCCTGGCCGCTGGCGCGAGGGCCCGTCAAGGCCGCTTGCAGCTTTAATTATTATTATTATTATTATTATTATTATTATTAAATTGTAGAAGTCTGGGAGGCTTGCTCCTCATACAGTTATCAACTTGAGGCCAATTTAGCATGTTTTAAATCTGAATTTCTTGCGTTTACTTACCTCAAAGTGTCCGCAGATCATGCACAGACTTATCCATTATATGCACAGTTTTTTGCCAAGTCTCACACAGGTTTCTTTCAAGTCTACTGTTGGGCCAATAAATCATAAATAAAACAGCTCAGATTTGTTTGTTTAAGTCGTTTGCCACTCCACTTTATTCTTGTGGGTTCACATACCGCTGCCGTTATTTTCCCCTAATCATGAGTTTGTTGGTCTTCCAAAATGGCGCAGGGTCTGTTTACTTCTGTTTGGGGTGACGTCAGTGAAAGGGGTCTATACTAACATGAACAGTGAAAGAAGAGAAAAACTTGAATGCTTTTTGAACGTAAGATTGCCTGAGTGCAGTCTCGATTGGGAAGATTTTAAGCAGCTCCTTCAGGAGGCAGCTGATCATACATTTGGAAAGAAAAAAGTGGTTTCGAACGACTGGTTTGACGATCAGGACGAGGAAATACAAATGTTGCTCAAGGATAAGAAGCTGAACAGGAACGCTCTTAGAGAACGCATTAGAACAATAAAAAACATGTGGTTTCAGAAAAAAGCTGAACAGGCAGAGCAATATTCACAAGAAAAGAACCATCGTGAATTTTATGCCACATTAAATGAGGTTTATGGTCCAAAAATAAAAAATTCACACCCTGTAAGATCCAAAGATGGAGTCCTTCTTACATCATCGGAGGAAATCAAAGATAGATGGGTAGAACACTTCAGTGAACTCCTAAATCATCATACAGAAGTAGATCTAAATATCGTGGAGGATATCGAACAACATCAAGTGAATGACTCATTAGATGACCCAATCACTGAAAGTGAGCTGGACCAAGCACTCAAAAATACCAAGCTAGGGAAAAGTCCTGGTCCAGATGGAGTGTTAGCAGAAGTCCTTGTGAATGGAGGTGTCCGATTGAGAGCCTTTCTCTTAACAATGGCTACCCTTTTTTGGTCAACAGAAAATATTCCAACCGATTTGATTGACCCTAATATCACGATACTTTACAAAAAAGGAGACAGAATTCAATGCGGCAATTACAGAGGGATTTCCCTCCTCAGCGTCGTTGGAAAAGTCTTCGCTGCTATTATTCTACAAAGACTCAAAAAGCTGACAGAACTTATCTACGCACAATCTCAATCTGGATATCGTAGTGGCAGAAGTACTATTGATGGTATTTTCACACTTAGACAGCTGATGGAAAAGTCAAGGGAACAGCGAAGGAACATGTATATAGCCTTCGTCGATTTCACCAAAGCCTTCGACACAGTGAACCGTGACCTCATTTATGCCATCTTAGGCAAACTCGGTTGTCCAGCAAAATTCATCAGAATTATTAAGAAGTTATACACAAATGTACATGCAAGACTCATCGTTGACGGTGAACTTACAAATCCTTTTGAATACAACAGTGGTGTTAAACAAGGCTGTAAACTAGCTCCCACACTCTATGGCATATACGCAGCATATACGCATATACTATGGCTTGCATACAAGGAGATCAAGCACACTTACAGCATCCAATGTCAGGTTTCGATATGATGGTGACTTATTTGACCTCAGAAAACTAAAGAGTAAGACCAAAGTCCTTGCCGTATACATCAGAGAGGCACAATATGCAGATGATATAGCAATTTTCAGTGACACACCCGATGGTTTACAAATCCTTCTCACTGCCTACAATGATCTAGTTCAGGGGTGTCAAACCTGATCCATAAAGGGCCTTGTGGCTGCAGGTTTTCATTCCAGCCATGCAGCAGCACACCTGACTTGGCTCATTCAATCAACTGAACTGTCTTCACACAGTCAAATACTTGCAGCCACACCCACCCTTGATTAAAGGGTGGGTGTGTCAGTTGATTGAATAAGCCAAATCAGGGTGCTGCTGCATGGCTGGAATGAAAACCTGCAGCCACACGGCCCTTTATGGATCAGGTTTGACACCCCTGATCTAGTTAAAAAGATGGGTGTATGCATCAACACCACAAAAACTGAAACAATGTGCATTGGACCAGAAGCCAAATTTTTCATCAATCACACCAAATTAAAGAATGTCAGCAGCTTTATCTTGGTAGCTACGTAACAAATGACTGTTCAATAAAGGAAGAATTAACAGCACGAATCCAAGCAACTTCATGTGCTTTTGGAAGATTGCATCATCGAGTTTTTGACTCGCATGACCTAACCTATACCACTAAAGTAAAGGTCTACAATCAATGCCTTATGCCGCTACTAATGTATGGCAGTGAAACATGGACTTTGAACTATCAACAAGTTAGGCAACTCCGTACAGTTCAACAGCGTCATTTAAGGAGAATACTGAAGATAAAATGGGACCATTATATCAGCAACGAAGAAGTCCTCGCAATAGCATGCGTGGAAGACATAGAAATATTATTAGTAAGAAGTTGACTACGCTGGCTAGGCCATGTGTCCAGTGAAATCCTTATTATATGGTGAATTAACTGAAGGAAAATGTCCTGTTGGTCGTCCAAAGCTCAGATATAAAGACACGTGTAAAAGTGTGTTGAAATGTGGTGATGTTCTCGACCAATGGAAGACAAAAGTAGAGAACCGAACTGAATGGAGAAAGATGATTCGTCAAACATGTGAGCGAGAAAAGAGTTCATGCATACGAAAAACAGAGGGACAAGAGGAGAAGGAAAGGAAATTAATCAGATGCAATCTCATAAACTGTTATATTATTTGTATGAACTTATAATTTACTGTATCTTTTGTTAATTGTGTTATACCCGTTTTTGGGATTAGGCGCATATATATATATATATATATATATATATATATATATATATATATATATATATATATAAAATGGGTGTGTGCATTCTCCAGAAGAACTGCCTCCTTCCGTTCTGCCATCAACTGATCGAGTTAAATAATGCTGCTGAGAAATAACTGAACTTGATTTTATACAGTCTATGGACGTGATGTGACCCTAGTGATTACTGATAGGCTGTCTCAGTGTCACCTGCGAAAAAACCAATCAAGTTTTAGAAAAAAAGCCAGAGGAAAGGAAATTTTAAAATGAGATCTCTTCTCTTTCTCAATTGCTTCTCCTAATAATGAGATCATAGTGATATTAAAATGAGATTATTGCTTTTGTCTCCTGCTTCTCAGGTTTGTCTCTGGAGCAAAAGAGTTATCTCATTGTAGACTCCCTTTAATCTACAAATGAATTCTCAACAATGTTTTAAATAATGCTCAGTGTTGACCAATTTATACATCTCATACTTTACTCAGGCTGATCCACCAGAGAGCTCTCTCTGTAAACTCATGCAATTCTCATTTCAGATCTATTTGGTGAGTCTCAGATTAGGCTCCATCAGTTCTGTAAGAGAGGTCTCTACACAATCTTGAACCGTTTTCATTCTAGTCATCTCAGTTTAGTCCTTTTTTGATTTACAAAAGAGATCTCAACAAAGGCTTAAACAATACTCAGATTTCCTCAATTTATGCATCTCATAT
Source organism: Neoarius graeffei (assembly GCF_027579695.1). Classification (NCBI taxonomy): domain Eukaryota; kingdom Metazoa; phylum Chordata; class Actinopteri; order Siluriformes; family Ariidae; genus Neoarius; species Neoarius graeffei. The sequence goes on along the minus strand of NC_083596.1, from coordinate 27,311,871 downwards.
TTTACTCAGGGTTATGCATCAGAGAGCTCTCTAAGTGAACTCATTTAATGCTCATCCAGACCTATTTGTTTTATGGTATAAATTAATGTATATTTATTATTTTAATATCGATTAATAAGAGGTCTCTAGCTGTGGTACAGCAATTTTCAAACAATTTTCATTGGTTTATTTGTTTTAATTGCACATATTTTCAAGTTTAAATTTGCACACTTCAGTAACCATGTTTTACCAATAAAACCAAAAGAACCAAGCCTTTCACTTCAAGTTACCATCTCTTTATTACAATTCAAAAGCACTTAAATCATACATGTTTAGTAAATGACACTGTTCTTCCACTTTTCTAATCCCTCTCAAGTGTGTTGGGGAAATGTGCAGCAAACACAACACCAGGCATGGAAGACAAATCTAAGAACACTACCTTCCCCAAAATATTCTCAAGTGCTACAGCTGTCTTTTTGACCAGGGTTTCTAGCAAACTAACAATGTGGAAACATGTACCACCTGTTACAGCATCACGCAGAAGTGTTACTCCTGCACATGAGAATTCATTCACAAAGGCAAGTTTCATCTCATTTGGGGACTCATGAGTTTCTTTGTGGAGACAAAAGAATTCGATCTGATCATACTTAATCTGCCTCCCATCACAAAATGTGATACTGTAATTGTTTCTTCTTTTTGCCTTCACATACTGCTTTGAGGTGTACATAGATCTGCCTATTTGAGCTCTACTAAATGCAGTAACCACATTACTCTGTGGGTTGTGGCCAAGTACCTTTTCTAAGGCAGACAGATTGTTTGGTTCTAAACTAAGATTATAGGCTGCACCGAGCAGTGTCACTTTGTTTACCATGCTACCAGCTAGACACAAACCGGACCTTTTCATTTTGACAAAGAATTCACCAGCTGCATTATCTAGCCTTATGGTTTGAGCAATACTTGGGAGAGACTGTATAAGCTTGACAGCATTAACCATCTGCCCCTGTATATTTTGCGTGCCATGAATGAGACAAAGTAAATGTCCATTTTTGTCTTCAAAGTGAAAGCAAGAGTGAGTCCACAAAGGTCCCAGAGATCTGACACTGTCTGCTAAGTGCACAAGTAAGTGTACATTGATTGTTAGGTATCGTTCACCATAAAGCCTACCCACCTGAGAACAGAAATTCCACAATAGTTTTTCTGCATGATCTATTTGTGCATGGGTTACTGACTCCATCAGAAGGATGAATATCGCTTCACTAAGAAGCAGAAAGTGGTTGTAGTATAGACCTCCAAGAATCCCATGGAACACAATAGGCCCAAAAACCAACAAAATAGACCAATACGCTGAAGCTTTAAAGTACATTCTGTGAGAAGACACAGAGTGAGGATATCGTGTCATAGAGAGCGGCTGAATTTCATTCATGCGTCTGTCAATTTCATGTACTGACTTGGCCATACTAAAGGGAGCTCGAGAGAATTCTGAGGAAACATTAACACACGCAGTGGGCGGAACGGTGGTGTAGTGGTTAGCGCTGTCGCCTCACAGCAAGAAGGTCCGGGTTCAAGCCCCGTGGCCGGCGAGGGCCTTTCTGTGTGGAGTTTGCATGTTCTCCCCGTGTCCGCGTGGGTTTCCTCCGGGTGCTCCGGTTTCCCCCACAGTCCAAAGACATGCAGGTTAGGTTAACTGGTGACTCTAAATTGACCATAGGTGTGAATGTGAGTGTGAATGGTTGTCTGTGTCTATATGTCAGCCCTGTGATGACCTGGCGACTTGTCCAGGGTGTACCCCGCCTTTCGCCTGTAGTCAGCTGGGATAGGCTCCAGCTTGCCTGCGACCCTGTAGAACAGGATAAAGCGGCTACAGATAATGAGATGAGACATTAACACACGCATGACTCCCAGTAGTAATGGCACCAGCATGTAATCAATGCCGGTGCCAGCGATTAAGTCATAACTGCCTAGTCTACTGAGCCAAGTAGGGCCTTTAGCTCCATGGACAGTGCTTTTGGTGTAATACACTGTCTTGGCATCATCAACAAACCCCTTATACCATAGGTACGAGGGGGACCTTTTGGATCTGCTGCTTGAAAGGGAAAGGCATGCACATGCCCCTTTTTTCCAGTCTTTACTGTCTGACCTGGCAGTTTACATTTCACACAGCCAAAGTGTCCGTTGAATTGAACAGAGTTGAGCACTAATGCTTTAGCTGGTAGATCACATGTTTCTGCAATGGTTAGGACTTTGCATATGAAAGGCTCAGGGGCTCCAGCAAACTGTACAAGAATGCCATCTTTTTCAATTTTGTTAAGAGTGTCGCACAGTGGTTAAAGGAATGTTAGCATAGATGGTTTTGAATCCCCAAACCATACACCTGCAAATATCATGTTTTCACGTTTAGTATGTTCAGCAAAACTAAGCTCACTTATGGTGCAATAAAAGGGCCAAACAGAGAATTTGGATGACTTGAATATGGGTATTCCATCTGTGTTCCACATTAAAGAGATGTTTCTTGAATCATTTATTGGCCCATCACAAGCTGTGAAACTCTGGTACACTTCTCAATCATACAGTATATGTCTTCAATTGTGTCACAACCCTTTTTTTGTCGAGTGAACTTGAATTTTAGCTTTTCCTCAAAACCTATTTTTGCAAACAGTGACTTGACTTGTGTTTCAATAGGAACCTCAATGAAATATGAAGTGGACCCCTCTGGATATCGTGTCATAGAGAGCGGCTGAATTTCATTCATGCGTCTGTCAATTTCATGTACTGACTTGGCCATACTAAAGGGAGCTCGAGAGAATTCTGAGGAAACATTAACACACGCAGTGGGCGGAACGGTGGTGTAGTGGTTAGCGCTGTCGCCTCACAGCAAGAAGGTCCGGGTTCAAGCCCCGTGGCCGGCGAGGGCCTTTCTGTGTGGAGTTTGCATGTTCTCCCCGTGTCCGCGTGGGTTTCCTCCGGGTGCTCCGGTTTCCCCCACAGTCCAAAGACATGCAGGTTAGGTTAACTGGTGACTCTAAATTGACCATAGGTGTGAATGTGAGTGTGAATGGTTGTCTGTGTCTATATGTCAGCCCTGTGATGACCTGGCGACTTGTCCAGGGTGTACCCCGCCTTTCGCCTGTAGTCAGCTGGGATAGGCTCCAGCTTGCCTGCGACCCTGTAGAACAGGATAAAGCGGCTACAGATAATGAGATGAGACATTAACACACGCATGACTCCCAGTAGTAATGGCACCAGCATGTAATCAATGCCGGTGCCAGCGATTAAGTCATAACTGCCTAGTCTACTGAGCCAAGTAGGGCCTTTAGCTCCATGGACAGTGCTTTTGGTGTAATACACTGTCTTGGCATCATCAACAAACCCCTTATACCATAGGTACGAGGGGGACCTTTTGGATCTGCTGCTTGAAAGGGAAAGGCATGCACATGCCCCTTTTTTCCAGTCTTTACTGTCTGACCTGGCAGTTTACATTTCACACAGCCAAAGTGTCCGTTGAATTGAACAGAGTTGAGCACTAATGCTTTAGCTGGTAGATCACATGTTTCTGCAATGGTTAGGACTTTGCATATGAAAGGCTCAGGGGCTCCAGCAAACTGTACAAGAATGCCATCTTTTTCAATTTTGTTAAGAGTGTCGCACAGTGGTTAAAGGAATGTTAGCATAGATGGTTTTGAATCCCCAAACCATACACCTGCAAATATCATGTTTTCACGTTTAGTATGTTCAGCAAAACTAAGCTCACTTATGGTGCAATAAAAGGGCCAAACAGAGAATTTGGATGACTTGAATATGGGTATTCCATCTGTGTTCCACATTAAAGAGATGTTTCTTGAATCATTTATTGGCCCATCACAAGCTGTGAAACTCTGGTACACTTCTCAATCATACAGTATATGTCTTCAATTGTGTCACAACCCTTTTTTTGTCGAGTGAACTTGAATTTTAGCTTTTCCTCAAAACCTATTTTTGCAAACAGTGACTTGACTTGTGTTTCAATAGGAACCTCAATGAAATATGAAGTGGACCCCTCTGTTAGCACACTTGCTTCACAAGCTTGACACTGGGTGTCATCACTCTGTACAGACATAAAGCAACTGTTGCAATACTTGTGCATAAGAAAATCAGAATTTGAATTATCAAAAAATTCTTTAAATTTCTTAAGATTCCGAAGACACTCAGTCTGTAGTTCAGCAGGGCAGTGTAGGGTGGCCAATGTCAATAAATCACTTAGTGCCTTACCTGTAATTCTGTGTCTAGTTGCATATGTCATTATAAAGAGAAGACTCTCAGCAATTGAAATAGGTGCATTTTTATAGAGTGGACAATCCCCATTGTTTTCAGAGTTTTTCACCCCGTTTCCCTCATCTGAACTGTCTTCAAACACAAGTCCATCATTAAACCCCCAATCCTCAACCAACTCAAAAAGAGTGTGATCAAATGAGTCTGTGGGCTCAATATTCAGGTCTACATCATCCATTACTGAGGGTCCTTCAGGATGATGAGGTCCTTCTGGACTGGAAGGACAGGATGCATCAGGGTGGTGTTCTGGACTTGAAGAGCAGGATGCATCAGGGTGGTGTTCTGGACAGGAAGAGCAGGATGCATGGAATGGCCTCTGGTCGGCTGGTCCTAACATAAAAGAAATTCAATAAGTTCAGTTCTTCTACAAAATTTAATCAAACAAATGCTCAAAATCACAATATTTACTTATGAACTCTACAATCCACAGGACTATGTACAAAACAATAAATTATCTAAGAATGACTTAATTAATTTATTTGAAATGAAATGGCTGAAATGGAGTCAAGTGGAGTCAAATTTGGGCACAAACAGTAAATTGAGATGCATCCCACAGTCCAAAGACATGCAGGTTAGGTTAACTGGTGAAACTAAATTGACCGTAGGTGTGAATGTGAGTGTGAATGGTTGTCTGTGTCTATGTGTCAGCCCTGTGATGACCTGGCGACTTGTCCAGGGTGTACCCTGACTTTTGCCCGTAGTCAGCTGGGATAGGCTCCAGCTTGCCTGCGACCCTGTAGAACAGGATAAAGTGGCTAGAGATAATGAGATGAGATGATTTTGTGGCTTTAGATTCTGTGAGGTGGGAAAAGCACAGGAAAGTTGTTGAAAATATTTTGTTTGATTTGTAAGGGTGTGCATTCTCTGCCAGATGAAAATCATATCTTATAGCAAATTGGATGTTGGATATATACAGTTAGGTCCATATATATTTGGACACTGATGCAAATTTTGTTTTTTTACCTGTTTACTGAAACATATTCAATTTGTAGTTATATAATGGACATGGACATAAAGTCCAGACTTTCAGCTTTCATTTGAGGGTATCCACATTAAAATTGGATGAAGGGTTTAGGAGTTTCAGCTCCTTGTGCCACCCTGTTTTTAAAGGGACCAAAAGTAATTGGACAATTGACTCAAAGGCTATTTCATGGGCAGGTGTGGGCAATTCCTTTGTTATGTCATTCTCAATTAAGCAAATAAAAGGCCTGGAGTTGATTTGAGGTGTGGTGCTTGTGTAGCAGAGTGGTAAGAATGTAACTATAGCGACTACACCACCTGGGGAATTGCGCCCCAGGAATTCTAACAAAAATATAACATTAACACAATTAAGGACACAGGTACGTGCACATCGAAACAACCAGATACGTGATTTCCAACAATACAAAAATTCTTTTTATTACAAACCAAAAATCATATACATCAATCTTTTTAATAAATTCTGGTACCAAAAAAACAAACATTTAAAATTCACATTCTAAAAAGGACCGTTCATAGGGTGCAGGGCTTAACGCCCTCTGCTACTAGGTAGTGGGGGAAGAACAGGGCCTTCATTACTGCAATAAGAGGGGTACAATTAAGATAGGAAAAAGATACAAAACCACACCACAAATGAACACAACAAATAATAATTAAAGCCGCAAGCGGCCTTGACGGGCCCTCGCGCCAGCGGCCAGGGGGGGCGGGGGCATGCGTCCCCGCGAAATACCGTAAAGAGTCTGCTTGCCAAGTTTGACCAATCAGAAGCTGCAATATCATTTGTGCCATAACCAGCACCCCCAGGGGTGAAAGTGCACAAAATTTGGCGGATATGTCAGGAGAGCTATGAAGAGTTTGCGTATGAAGTTTGATGACAATTGAGTAAATAGAAGATGAGAGATAGATTTTTGAAGAATAAATTTTTTGGTTTTTCCCATGTCAGAAGGTGGCGCTATGCTGTACATGAGCGATTATGAGTTGGAGAAATAAGTGTCTACAACAGCAACGCACTATCACAAGGTAGTGGTGTGAAGGAAAAGCATTATGGAGTTATTTACCAAAAACCCGTTTTGGAGAAATTGCGTCGGCCAAAAACAGCGCCCCCCATGGACAAAAATTCCCAAAATGTGGTATACATGACATGGGCGGTAGTAAGAGGGTGGCTGTGAAGTTTGACCAAATTTGAGGAAAGATTGGATTGTTTGCCCAAAAATAGCGCCCCCAGTGGCGAAATATCACAGAAAATGGGGAACATGTCAGAAGCCCAATGAGGGATTTGCGTGTGAAGTATGAGCAGTTTTGAGCAATTAGAAGATTTGTTATGAATTTTTAAGCATGTAAAATTTTGCATTAAAAATTGATTGACGTATAACTTCTGAGCGGTTTAAGCTACGTGAAACTTATTTAGTAACTTTTGTCAGCCATGTCTGTAGATGATGTGTATCAATTTTGGTGACATTCCTATGAACAGTCTAGGAGGAGTTGCGCCGTCTTCGTGGCCATGCATTTCGCACAAAAGTGAAATTACCTCACTTCCTGTTGGGCGTGGCTAATGCATTGGCATTACATTTTTGTCCGGCTTAGTGAGATACATATGCGTACCAAATGGCATGCCACTCCTACAAACTACATGGCAACCAGGCACCTTAAAGCGGGAGGCCAAAATCACAACGAGTTAGGGGGCGCTATAGAGGCCCTGAGGCCCGGCTGGATCTGGGCTTTTGGTTCTCAGTAGCGGTGGCAGTCTAAGAAAAAGGAGCCAAATTTCGTGCGTTGTCGACCATGGCAAGCGCCCCAATAAGGGTCTTGAAAAGAGTTTGCTTGCCAAGTTTGACAAATCAGAAGCTGCAATATCATTTCCGCCATAACCAGCACCCCCAGGGGCGAAAGTGCACAAAATTTGGCGGACATGTCAGGTGAGCTATGAAGAGTTTGCGTATGAAGTTTGATGACAATTGAGTAAATAGAAGATGAGATATAGATTTTTGAAGAATAAATTTTTTGGTTTTTCCCATGTCAGAAGGTGGCGCTATGCTGTACATGAGCGATTATGAGTTGGAAAAATAAGTGTCTACAACAGGAACGCACTATCACAAGGTAGTGGTGTGAAGGAAAAGCATTATGGAATTATTTACCAAAAACCCGTTTTGGAGCAATTGCGTCGGCCAAAAACAGCGCCCCCCATGTACGAAAATCCCCAAAATGCGGTATACATGACATGGGAGGTAGTAAGAGGGTGGCCGTGAAGTTTGACCAAATTTGAGGAAAGATTGGATTTTTTGCCCAAAAATAGCGCCCCCAGTGGCGAAATATCACAGAAATTGGGTAACATGTCAGAAGCCCAATGAGTGATTTGCGTGTGAAGTATGAGCAGTTTTGAGCAATTAGAAGATTTGTTATGAATTTTTTAGCATGTAAAATTTTGAAGTGAAAATTGATTGACGTATAACTTCTGAACGTTTTATCCTACGTGAAACGTATTTAGTAACTTTTGTCAGCCATGTCTGTAGATGATGTGTATCAATTTTGGTGACATTCCCATGAACGGTCTAGGAGGAGTTGCGCCGTCTTCGAGGCCATGCATTTCGCACAAAAGTAAAATTACCTCACTTCCTGTTGGGCGTGGCTATGCATTCATAGAACTTTTTTTGTTCGTGTCAGTAAGATACATATGTGAACCAAATTTCGTTCCTCTACGACAAACTATATGGCAACCAGGAGCCTTCGAAAAAAGGCAAAATTTTCAAGGCGTTAGGGGGCGCTATAGAGGCCCAGAGCCCCGCCCAGATCTGGGGTTTTGGATCTGAGTAGCGTAGGGGATGCCGATAAAATGATCCAAAATATGCGCGTTTTCGTCCACAGGAAGTGCCCCAAAAAAGGCCGAACAGCGACCGCGACTAAGGAATAATAATAATAATTAAAGCCGCAAGCGGCCTTGACGGGCCCTCGCGCCAGCGGCCAGAAGGGGCGGGGGCATGCGTCCCCGCGAAATACCGTAAAGAGTCTGCTTGCCAAGTTTGACCAATCAGAAGCTGCAATATCATTTGTGCCATAACCAGCACCCCCAGGGGTGAAAGTGCACAAAATTTGGCGGATATGTCAGGAGAGCTATGAAGAGTTTGCGTATGAAGTTTGATGACAATTGAGTAAATAGAAGATGAGAGATAGATTTTTGAAGAATAAATTTTTTGGTTTTTCCCATGTCAGAAGGTGGCGCTATGCTGTACATGAGCGATTATGAGTTGGAGAAATAAGTGTCTACAACAGCAACGCACTATCACAAGGTAGTGGTGTGAAGGAAAAGCATTATGGAGTTATTTACCAAAAACCCGTTTTGGAGAAATTGCGTCGGCCAAAAACAGCGCCCCCCCATGGACGAAAATTCCCAAAATGTGGTATACATGACATGGGCGGTAGTAAGAGGGTGGCCGTGAAGTTTGACCAAATTTGAGGAAAGATTGGATTGTTTGCCCAAAAATAGCGCCCCCAGTGGCGAAATATCACAGAAAATGGGGAACATGTCAGAAGCCCAATGAGGGATTTGCGTGTGAAGTATGAGCAGTTTTGAGCAATTAGAAGATGTGTTATGAATTTTTAAGCATGTAAAATTTTGCATTAAAAATTGATTGACGTATAACTTCTGAGCGGTTTAAGCTACGTGAAACTTATTTAGTAACTTTTGTCAGCCATGTCTGTAGAAGATGTGTATCAATTTTGGTGACATTCCTATGAACAGTCTAGGAGGAGTTGCGCCGTCTTCGTGGCCATGCATTTCGCACAAAAGTGAAATTACCTCACTTCCTGTTGGGCGTGGCTAATGCATTGGCATTACATTTTTGTCCGGCTTAGTGAGATACATATGCGTACCAAATGGCATGCCACTCCTACAAACTACATGGCAACCAGGCACCTTAAAGCGGGAGGCCAAAATCACAACGAGGTAGGGGGCGCTATAGAGGCCCTGAGGCCCGGCTGGACCTGGGCTTTTGGTTCTCAGTAGCGGTGGCAGTCTAAGAAAAAGGAGCCAAATCTCGTGCGTTGTCGACCATGGCAAGCGCCCCAATAAGGGTCTTGAAAAGAGTTTGCTTGCCAAGTTTGACAAATCAGAAGCTGCAATATCATTTCCGCCATAACCAGCACCCCCAGGGGCGAAAGTGCACAAAATTTGGCGGACATGTCAGGTGAGCTATGAAGAGTTTGCGTATGAAGTTTGATGACAATTGAGTAAATAGAAGATGAGATATAGATTTTTGAAAAATAAATTTTTTGGTTTTTCCCATGTCAGAAGGTGGCGCTATGCTGTACATGAGCGATTATGAGTTGGAAAAATAAGTGTCCACAACAGGAACGCACTATCACAAGGTAGTGGTGTGAAGGAAAAGCATTATGGAATTATTTACCAAAAACCCGTTTTGGAGCAATTGCGTCGGCCAAAAACAGCGCCCCCCATGGACGAAAATTCCCAAAATGCGGTATACATGACATGGGAGGTAGTAAGAGGGTGGCCGTGAAGTTTGACCAAATTTGAGGAAAGATTGGAATTTTTGCCCAAAAATAGCGCCCCCAGTGGCGAAATATCACAGAAATTGGGTAACATGTCAGAAGCCCAATGACTGATTTGCGTGTGAAGTATGAGCAGTTTTGAGCAATTAGAAGATTTGTTATGAATTTTTTAGCATGTAAAATTTTGAAGTGAAAATTGATTGACGTATAACTTCTGAACGTTTTATCCTACGTGAAACGTATTTAGTAACTTTTGTCAGCCATGTCTGTAGATGATGTGTATCAATTTTGGTGACATTCCCATGAACGGTCTAGGAGGAGTTGCGCCGTCTTCGTGGCCATGCATTTCGCACAAAAGTAAAATTACCTCACTTCCTGTTGGGCGTGGCTATGCATTCATAGAACTTTTTTTGTTCGTCTCAGTAAGATACATATGTGAACCAAATTTCGTTCCTCTACGACAAACTATATGGCAACCAGGAGCCTTCGAAAAAAGGCAAAATTTTCAAGGCGTTAGGGGGCGCTATAGAGGCCCAGAGCCCCGCCCAGATCTGGGGTTTTGGATCTGAGTAGCGTAGGGGATGCCGATAAAATGATCCAAAATATGCGCGTTTTCGTCCACAGGAAGTGCCCCAAAAAAGGCCGAACAGCGACCGCGACTAAGGAATAATAATAATAATAATAATAATAATAATAATAATAATAATAATAATAATAAAAAACCGAACAAGATCAATAGGGCCTTCGCCCTAACAGCGACCGCGACTAAGGAATAATAATAATAATAATAATAATAATAATAATAATAATAATAATAATAATAATAATAATAAAAAACCGAACAAGATCAATAGGGCCTTCGCCCTATAGGGCTCGGGCCCTAATAAGAATAATAATAATTAAAGCCGCAAGCGGCCTTGACGGGCCCTCGCCGGGCAGCGGCCAAGGGGGCGGGGGCACTCGTACCTCCTGCAAAATACGTTTTGCGGCCTATTAGGCAACCTGGAAGATTTTTGAAGAATAAATTTTTTGGTTTTTCCCATGTCAGAAGGTGGCGCTATGCTGTACATGAGCAATTATGAGTTGGAGAAATAAGTGTCTACAACAGCAACGCACTATCACAAGGTAGTGGTGTGAAGGAAAAGCATTATGGAATTATTTACCAAAAACCCGTTTTGGAGAAATTGCGTCGGCCAAAAACAGCGCCCCCCATGGACGAAAATTCCCAAAATGTGGTATACATGACATGGGCGGTAGTAAGAGGGTGGCCGTGAAGTTTGACCAAATTTGAGGAAAGATTGGATTGTTTGCCCAAAAATAGCGCCCCCAGTGGCGAAATATCACAGAAAATGGGGAACATGTCAGAAGCCCAATGAGGGATTTGCGTGTGAAGTATGAGCAGTTTTGAGCAATTAGAAGATTTGTTATGAATTTTTAAGCATGTAAAATTTTGCATTAAAAATTGATTGACGTATAACTTCTGAGCGGTTCAAGCTACGCGAAACTTATTTAGTAACTTTTGTCAGCCATGTCTGTAGATGATGTGTATCAATTTTGGTGACATTCCTATGAACAGTCTAGGAGGAGTTGCGCCGTCTTCGTGGCCATGCATTTCGCACAAAAGTGAAATTACCTCACTTCCTGTTGGGCGTGGCTAATGCATTGGCATTACATTTTTGTCCGGCTTAGTGAGATACATATGTGTACCAAATGGCACGCCACTCCTACAAACTACATGGCAACCAGGCACCTTAAAGCGGGAGGCCAAAATCACAACGAGTTAGGGGGCGCTATAGAGGCCCTGAGGCCCGGCTGGATCTGGGCTTTTGGTTCTCAGTAGCGGTGGCAGTCTAAGAAAAAGGAGCCAAATTTCGTGCGTTGTCGACCATGGCAAGCGCCCCAATAAGGGTCTTGAAAAGAGTTTGCTTGCCAAGTTTGACAAATCAGAAGCTGCAATATCATTTCCGCCATAACCAGCACCCCCAGGGGCGAAAGTGCACAAAATTTGGCGGACATGTCAGGTGAGCTATGAAGAGTTTGCGTATGAAGTTTGATGACAATTGAGTAAATAGAAGATGAGATATAGATTTTTGAAGAATAAATTTTTTGGTTTTTCCCATGTCAGAAGGTGGCGCTATGCTGTACATGAGCGATTATGAGTTGGAAAAATAAGTGTCCACAACAGGAACGCACTATCACAAGGTAGTGGTGTGAAGGAAAAGCATTATGGAATTATTTACCAAAAACCCGTTTTGGAGCAATTGCGTCGGCCAAAAACAGCGCCCGCCATGGACGAAAATTCCCAAAATGCGGTATACATGACATGGGAGGTAGTAAGAGGGTGGCCGTGAAGTTTGACCAAATTTGAGGAAAGATTGGATTTTTTGCCCAAAAATAGCGCCCCCAGTGGCGAAATATCACAGAAATTGGGTAACATGTCAGAAGCCCAATGAGTGATTTGCGTGTGAAGTATGAGCAGTTTTGAGCAATTAGAAGATTTGTTATGAATTTTTTAGCATGTAAAATTTTGAAGTGAAAATTGATTGACGTATAACTTCTGAACGTTTTATCCTACGTGAAACGTATTTAGTAACTTTTGTCAGCCATGTCTGTAGATGATGTGTATCAATTTTGGTGACATTCCCATGAACGGTCTAGGAGGAGTTGCGCCGTCTTCGTGGCCATGCATTTCGCACAAAAGTAAAATTACCTCACTTCCTGTTGGGCGTGGCTATGCATTCATAGAACGTTTTTTGTTCGTCTCAGTAAGATACATATGTGAACCAAATTTCGTTCCTCTACGACAAACTATATGGCAACCAGGAGCCTTCGAAAAAAGGCAAAATTTTCAAGGCGTTAGGGGGCGCTATAGAGGCCCAGAGCCCCGCCCAGATCTGGGGCTTTGGATCTGAGTAGCGTAGGGGATGCCGATAAAATGATCCAAAATATGCGCGTTTTCGTCCACAGGAAGTGCCCCAAAAAAGGCCGAACAGCGACCGCGACTAAGGAATAATAATAATAATAAGAATAACAAGCGGCCTTGACGGGCCCTCGCACCAGCGGCCAGGGGGGGCGGGGGCATGCGTCCCCGCGAAATACCGTAAAGAGTCTGCTTGCCAAGTTTGACCAATCAGAAGCTGCAATATCATTTGTGCCATAACCAGCACCCCCAGGGGTGAAAGTGCACAAAATTTGGCGGATATGTCAGGAGAGCTATGAAGAGTTTGCGTATGAAGTTTGATGACAATTGAGTAAATAGAAGATGAGAGATAGATTTTTGAAGAATAAATTTTTTGGTTTTTCCCATGTCAGAAGGTGGCGCTATGCTGTACATGAGCGATTATGAGTTGGAGAAATAAGTGTCTACAACAGCAATGCACTATCACAAGGTAGTGGTGTGAAGGAAAAGCATTATGGAATTATTTACCAAAAACCCGTTTTGGAGAAATTGCGTCGGCCAAAAACAGCGCCCCCCATGGACGAAAATTCCCAAAATGTGGTGTACATGACATGGGCGGTAGTAAGAGGGTGGCCGTGAAGTTTGACCAAATTTGAGGAAAGATTGGATTGTTTGCCCAAAAATAGCGCCCCCAGTGGCGAAATATCACAGAAAATGGGGAACATGTCAGAAGCCCAATGAGGGATTTGCGTGTGAAGTATGAGCAGTTTTGAGCAATTAGAAGATTTGTTATGAATTTTTAAGCATGTAAAATTTTGCATTAAAAATTGATTGACGTATAACTTCTGAGCGGTTTAAGCTACGTGAAACTTATTTAGTAACTTTTGTCAGCCATGTCTGTAGATGATGTGTATCAATTTTGGTGACATTCCTATGAACAGTCTAGGAGGAGTTGCGCCGTCTTCGTGGCCATGCATTTCGCACAAAAGTGAAATTACCTCACTTCCTGTTGGGCGTGGCTAATGCATTGGCATTACATTTTTGTCCGGCTTAGTGAGATACATATGCGTACCAAATGGCACGCCACTCCTACAAACTACATGGCAACCAGGCACCTTAAAGCGGGAGGCCAAAATCACAACGAGTTAGGGGGCGCTATAGAGGCCCTGAGGCCCGGCTGGATCTGGGCTTTTGGTTCTCAGTAGCGGTGGCAGTCTAAGAAAAAGGAGCCAAATTTCGTGCGTTGTCGACCATGGCAAGCGCCCCAATAAGGGTCTTGAAAAGAGTTTGCTTGCCAAGTTTGACAAATCAGAAGCTGCAATATCATTTCCGCCATAACCAGCACCCCCAGGGGCGAAAGTGCACAAAATTTGGCGGACATGTCAGGTGAGCTATGAAGAGTTTGCGTATGAAGTTTGATGACAATTGAGTAAATAGAAGATGAGATATAGATTTTTGAAGAATAAATATTTTGGTTTTTCCCATGTCAGAAGGTGGCGCTATGCTGTACATGAGCGATAATGAGTTGGAAAAATAAGTGTCCACAACAGGAACGCACTATCACAAGGTAGTGGTGTGAAGGAAAAGCATTATGGAATTATTTACCAAAAACCCGTTTTGGAGCAATTGCGTCGGCCAAAAACAGCGCCCCCCATGGACGAAAATTCCCAAAATGCGGTATACATGACATGGGAGGTAGTAAGAGGGTGGCCGTGAAGTTTGACCAAATTTGAGGAAAGATTGGATTTTTTGCCCAAAAATAGCGCCCCCAGTGGCGAAATATCACAGAAATTGGGTAACATGTCAGAAGCCCAATGAGTGATTTGCGTGTGAAGTATGAGCAGTTTTGAGCAATTAGAAGATTTGTTATGAATTTTTTAGCATGTAAAATTTTGAAGTGAAAATTGATTGACGTATAACTTCTGAACGTTTTATCCTACGTGAAACGTATTTAGTAACTTTTGTCAGCCATGTCTGTAGATGATGTGTATCAATTTTGGTGACATTCCCATGAACGGTCTAGGAGGAGTTGCGCCGTCTTCGTGGCCATGCATTTCGCACAAAAGTAAAATTACCTCACTTCCTGTTGGGCGTGGCTATGCATTCATAGAACGTTTTTTGTTCGTCTCAGTGAGATACATATGTGAACCAAATTTCGTTCCTCTACGACAAACTATATGGCAACCAGGAGCCTTCGAAAAAAGGCAAAATTTTCAAGGCGTTAGGGGGCGCTATAGAGGCCCAGAGCCCCGCCCAGATCTGGGGTTTTGGATCTGAGTAGCGTAGGGGATGCCGATAAAATGATCCAAAATATGCGCGTTTTCGTCCACAGGAAGTGCCCCAAAAAAGGCCGAACAGCGACCGCGACTAAGGAATAATAATAATAAGAATAATAATAATAATAATAATAATAAAAAACCGAACAAGATCAATAGGGCCTTCGCCCTATAGGGCTCGGGCCCTAATAATAATAATAAAAAACCGAACAAGATCAATAGGGCCTTCGCCCTATAGGGCTCGGGCCCTAATAAATAAATAAAAAATCAAACCACAGCACACAAAATCAGGAAAAGCAAATCACCAAACGTGCACAAAGGAAAAGGACTGTGAGGAGGAGATTCCACCACCAAACTGCTTGGGCCCATCAGCAACCTGTCTACCACCCACCCACACAATTGGAGAAAAATAACACAATATTAGAATCTACTCCAGGGCACAAAGTTAGATATACAAACATGTACAAATGGCTAATGTTTGGATGTTAACACACAACACTTAACTTTAGCACCCACAGCACTTGGCGCGCCTGCTGTACTAGAAGGGCCGCCACTGCACCCAAAGTCCGGTGGTAAAGTACACACACAGCATACAACAACCACACTCCCATACACACACACACACACACACACACACACACGCGCGCGCACCAACAGGCACCAGTGCGTAGTGCCAATTAAACAAAGCTACTGGTGATAACAGTCCACAATCAAACAATATATGATGGTCACCCAGTAGCCTACAATACATATATACTGCACACAAACCACCTCCCTCGATTAGGTCGCAAGGGGGGATGCCAACTAAATAAAAGAAACCAAACAAACAAAATATCAACAAAAAAATTCAAACCAAGATAGAAACCGGGTGGAAACAAAGCAGCAGTGGGACCAACTAGGCAGCAATCAATTGGAGCGTCACGCCGTTTCCTGTCAGATGGGATGGTCTACAGAGCACAAGGTAACATTAACGCACTAAAAAGTACTAAAAAAATAAGAAAACTACCCGCTAACCAGACTAAGATTAGGCCATCCACTTTACTTAACCAACAAAGTAAGCACAATGAGGAGGCACAGATCTATATACACCCAAACACCATAGCAGAAAATAAAAATACATACCAAAGGGGCAGAGCCGCTCCGTCACACAGCCCAACAAAACACTGGCTAACACCAATGGTAAATGCACGCTTCCGGGCTAGGCATGCCACGGCAGACTGCCTGGTGCTAAATTAGAGAAACACACAATGACGCGATGTTACTCTATGATTACCTCAAAGCGCAACTTTGTCCAAACATGATGAACATGGAGCGAGGGCTTACCGTGAGAAAAGGCAATGCAGAAATCAGATGTCCAGAGCCCTCAATGGCTAGACAAGGCGCCTCAAACCGCACAAGCGGTGCACACGACGTAAAGTTGAGATGAATGCACAAATGCAAGTAACAGAAGGGAAAGTTTGCTCAGCCCCAGCACACCATCTACCAGTCGCCCCAAACGCCAGCGAAAGTGGGAAACAAACGCCATCCCCAGCTGAAACTTGGCTACCCTAAATAGTATAGGGACCGCCCCCCAATTAACATTTCCCATACCAATCCGCCAACGAGGAGTCAAAACTGGCCAACGGTTGCTCTGCTACAATCCACCCCCCCTTTTTGTGTCGTCGGCCCGACGATACAGCATTGAACACAGAATGGGGGTTACCCGTCACCTACCAAGCTGCCCGAGCAGGCTATGGGAGGTGATACGGGTTTGAATGCTGTCCGGCGTTTCCTCTCTGAGTACGTCGAGGTGTCACTGCAATCTCCCCCTCCTGGGTAGTGGAAATGGTAGAGCCGGATATCTCCGGCGCTGGTTCTACTGCACTATCGGTGGCCTGTTCCATAGGAGCTGGGATGGAGGCTGGCTCTAGGACTGTTTCAGAGGAGACATTTGAAAGGGGCCGTGAGATGGTTGGATCAAGAGACCCCAGGTGCCCTTCCGGCTGAGGAGGCACCGTAACCAATCTGAACAAATTGCCCTCACATACCTCATAGAGGGGAGAGATGGAAGTAGTCTGCTTGGCAAGACCGCCTTCTGCATTGTGGTCACAGCGATTAGCCTCAACCCTTGCTTTCAGGAGAGTGCAGTGCACCTGCCTAGTCTGCGAAGGATCAGAAATGGGAGCAATAGTATAAACTGAGCCCCCTGCCCCCGGGGCCTGAACTACCCGGTACACCACCGGGCTCCACAGGTCCTGGATTTTATGTCTGCCCCTCACTCCAACATTGCGGAGGTACACCTGCTGACCCTCCCCAAGTGGAGCCTCATGGACCTGTTGGTCATAATGGGCCTTCCGACGGGCTGCAGCTACCCACAGTCTCTCCCGAGCTCCCTCAAAACCAACCTGAAGCCAGGTTTGATGTTCAAGGATCCAGTCATGCGGCCGCCCTGCACCTGGTTCCTGAACCCGGCCCAAAAGGAAGTCTTTCGGGAGGCGTGGTTCCTGACCAAACATCAGGAAATGGGGACTCTCCCCAGTCGCCTGATGAGGAGTGGAATTGTAGCAGAACAGCAGATGTGGCAAACATGCCACCCAATCCCTCTTTCTAGAGGTGGGTAAAGTATGCAGAAGGCCATGCAAAGTGCGGTTAAACCGCTCACTTTGGCCATTACCTGCGGGGTGGTATGGAGTGGTTCGCGATCTTTTGACGCCATAGAGGTCACAAAGCTGGTGAAGAAGTAAAGACTCAAAACTTCGACCTTGATCCGAATGGATCCGGGCAGGCACGCCAAACCTATGGAACCATTCTAGTACCAGCACTTGGGCCACTGTACTTGCCCGCTGGTCCCTAGTAGGAATGGCCACAGTGTATTTAATAAATACATCGGTCATCACCAGTACGTTCTCAACCCCAGACATGGAGGGCTCAAGGATGGTGAAGTCAAGCACCAAGACTTCATTTGGCTGTGCTGCCAGGAGATGACCCATATAAGTACGAGTGGTATATGGTGTCTCCTTAGCTAGCTGGCACCGGTCACATTCTTGGCACCAATGTACTACATCTTTCGTCATGCCAGGCCAGTAACATCGCGAGCGAAGCAACTCTAAAGTCATCTCCACCCCCTGGTGGCCATGCTCCTGGTGTACCTGGGTAAGTACCTCTTGCCTCAAAGCACTAGGCAAGACTAACTGCAGGATCTCCTCACCACCATCTGGGTGAAAGATACAGCGATAGACCACACCCCCTTGGTCCACCAGACGGTCCCACTGCTGCAACAGAAGTTGCGCAAGTTTTGAAAAGGTACGCCGTTCATCGGGGCTGGGCCGCTTGTTCTGCCTCCAGAATCTCAAAACCGCCATGAGATCAGAATCAACCTGTTGCAGGTGGGCCAAGTCAGCTGGAGAATGCCCCGGAAAAACAACCACCGAGTTTTGAGCCACCGCCACTAAGGGCTGATGTTCAACTGCCTGCCACAGAGAAGCCGGAAGAAGAGTTCCTGGGGCGAGCACATCCAGGCCCATTTCTGGCTGATGTTGTCAGGACAATGCATCGGCATTGGCATTGCTCTTGCCCGAGCGATACCGGAGCTCGAAATCAAACTGGGCCAGCTGGGCAGCCCAACATTGTTCAGTGGCTCCCAGTTTGGCAGAGGTCAGGTGGCTAAGAGGGTTATTATCGGTGAAAACAACACACTTGTTCCCGAGCAAATATTCCCGGAACTTTTCCGTCATAGCCCACTTTAAAGCCAAAAACTCTAATTTCATAGCACTATAATTGGCGGTGTTACGCTCCGTGGGCCGCAGGCCACGACTCACATAGGCTATTGGACGTACTCTGCCCCCTTGCTCTTGGGAGAGGACAGTGCCCAGCCCCCCATAACTAGCGTCAATCTCCAAAATAAAGGGGAGAGAAAAATCGGCATATGCCAATACAGGGGCTGTAGTTAGCTTCCCCTTCAATGCCTCAAAGCTAGCCTGACACTCCCTCGACCAAGCCTGTACAAAGCCCTCCTTGGGTGGTCGGGACTTGTTGCCTGCAAAAGCCGCAACCAGCCTATGCAACGGACTTGCTAACTTAGCAAAGCCTGCCACAAACCGGTGATAAAAGCTGGCAAATCCCAGGAAAGATCTAAGCGCAGAGACACTACTTGGGCGTCGCCATTGTACCACCGCCTCGATCTTGCCGGGGTCCATCGCCACCTCTTGATCAGAAATAACATGACCCAAATAGTGGACTGCCTGCTGGAAGAAGGTGCACTTAGCCAATTTGGCCTTCAGCCCCTCCTGGTTCAATCGGCCCAAGACAAGCTCCAAACGCTCAAGATGTTGAGACACCGTGGATGAAAAGACCACGATGTCATCCAAATATAACAGCAACGACTGGCATTGTTGATCCCCAAAGAGGCGCTCCATTAAATGCTGGAAGGTCGAGGGTGCATTACACAACTCAAATGGCATTCGATTCCATTCGAAAAGGCCAAATGGGGAGCAGAACGCGGTCTTTGGTTTATCTTGCTCCGTGACGGGAACCTGGTTATAGCCACTGGCCAGGTCCATGGTGGAAAACCACCAGGCCCCTGCCAAGGCATCCAGGGATTCCTCAATCCGAGGTAACGGAAATGCATCCTTCCTCGTTTTGGCGTTCAGCTGACGGTAGTCGACGCACAAGCATAAACTACTGTCCTTTTTCTTCACCAAGACTATTGGGGAAGCGAAAGGACTGCAGCTCTCTCTAATGACCTGAGCATCAAGGAGCTGATGGATATGCACCTTTACCACCTCATATTCAGATGGAGGAATGCGCCGATACCGCTGATGGATAGGAGCCTCGTCAACAAGAGGGATGTCATGGGACAGCAACGTTGTACAGCCCAAGTCACCGTCGTGCACTGAAAACACTGTCTGGTATCGTTTTAACAATGCTTTGACCTGACCTCGCTCTGCCGCAGATAACACTGGCAGATCCAGGGCCTCAATCTGCTCTAATATGCTGGGTATAGCTGCTGGCACCGACTGGGAATTAACTGTAACGGTAACCAATGGGACCTCCATCACTCCTGTTGGCAAACTGACTACATGCACGTGCTGCAGGGTGCCGAGTACTGTATGATTAAAGTGAAGCGTATCAGAAGTACCCACATTGACTAGCGGGATGGAAGCAGTCCCACCAATAACCTTAACAAGGGCCGGAGAGGCCAGCAACCCAGCTGGAAGGCCGGATCCTGGAGGCTCAAACAAAGCCAGGCCGTTGCCATAAATGGCTAAACAGGTGGATGGAATCAACTTCAAGCTACCTGCAGGAACCCTACATGCTCGCCCACCACATACCTTCACATGCCTTGGCTGGTCGGTGAGCAACTCCAACTCAGCTTGATGGCACTGCTGTAGGGCCTCCTTCACTGGTGGGGGAGCTTGCAACACCGAAGTTGCCTCAAACAGTGCTGGACCGTGCTGTCCAAACAACTCATTGTAACATCGACCGAGTACATTCATTCCCAACATGCCAGGCACCTGAGAGCACATGTCACCGGGAAGGTCTTTAACTACCAGGATCCCACAACCTGGGATGGTCTTACCACATAGCTCTACCTCCAGTTCCAAATAGCCAACATACGGGATGGACAACCCGTTGGCTGCTTTAAGCTGCAGCCATTGGCATGAATGAAGTCGGTCTGGGCCTTGGGGCTCAAAGTGTTGTAAGAAGAACGATTCAGTCACTGTAGAAACCATCGAACCGGTATCGATCAGGCAAGGCACCCATACACCAGCAATACACACATCCAAATGGGGACAAGTAGCCATCAGGCTAGCCACCCCAACAGATTGAACCTTCACTTCCTTTGAGTCAACCATACCCCCACCTAGGCTTTGACTCCACAGCCCAGGGGGAGTTAGTTTCCCGCCGGTGGGGGAGGCTGTGAACAATCACTTGTGGAAACAGAGGTTGGGGGGATAGAGTATTGGGGGCGACGAGTCCACTCACCATCACACTCACGAGCAAAGTGTCCAGGCTGGTCATGCCGAGGGCGATACAGCTGCTGCAGCCGGGCAAGGCCCCAAGTCACCTCATCCAGTTGTTGTTGTTGCCTCTTAAGAATTTGCTTCACCTTGTCCAACTCTGACGGCCGAAATCCATTACTCACCTGAGGGGATGTAGACCCCTGAACCCCATACTGTATACCATAAGCAGAGGGAAGAGAATGGCTACGGCCTCTGGCACCCCCTGGCAAACCCTCACGCTCCCACCGGATGGCCTCAGCCCAAAGCTCTATCAAAGTTACTAACGGTTGTCGGCGCACCAGCTGCTTCAGTTCTCTTCTAAGAGCCCCATCCAGAACATGCTCAGCAAATTGATCGCGGAGCAAAACCTCCGCATTAAGCACTGCATCTGGCGCCTTGGTCTTCACCTTGTCCATCAAGCATAAAAGAGCCAAGGAGAATTCTTGTAAGGTTTCCCCCTCCTGCTGTTTACGGGAGAAGAACGCCTCTTGAAGGGAGATGTACGACTGAGTACAGCCATACAGCTCAGTCAAAATGCTAATAATCTTTGCAGGGTCCCTACAATCCACTTGAGGGTAATACTTTATCTCCTCCCTTGCTTCTCCAATCAAATAATTGAAAAGAAAGTCGGCCTGATCCATAATGGAGAGGTGTTGGGCACGCATACAGGCCTGTGCCTCCTCAACCCACTCATTAACACCAATGCCAGATTTGCCACTGAAATTTGGGCACTTGCGGTCACGAGGAACGAAGACCAACCTCTCAGCACCAAAAATATGATTA
Organism: Neoarius graeffei; assembly: GCF_027579695.1. Classification (NCBI taxonomy): domain Eukaryota; kingdom Metazoa; phylum Chordata; class Actinopteri; order Siluriformes; family Ariidae; genus Neoarius; species Neoarius graeffei. The sequence goes on along the minus strand of NC_083596.1, from coordinate 27,290,167 downwards.
TCATTTAATTGGGGCGCTAGGGTATTACTAGCCATAGCCCCGGTGGCTGTTGAGGAGTCACTGGAGGCATCTGTATCAGACTGGATAGTTACCATTTGTTCTTGACGCAAACGCTCATTCTCAGCTTTAAGCTGTGTAATCATGTCACGAAGTTCGCGAATTTCGTCCTCCATAATACCAACAAGGACGATGGCAGAAAAAAAAATTAACTTTACCTGACAGCCATCAAATACAATCCCACCTGCCTTTCACACTAGGGCGTCACGGTCTGGGGAAACCACTGCTGCCTTGTTTCCACAAAAAAACATCACCTTCCGCTTAACACAGAAAAACACAAGATATAAAATCAGTTACAGCAAAAAAACAAACAAAGGGAGATCACGTCTTGGGAACTTGATGTAATCCTGCCGGCTACGCCAAAATGTAGCAGAGTGGTAAGAATGTAACTATAGCGACTACGCCACCTGGGGAATTGCGCCCCAGGAATTCTAACAAAAATATAACATTAACACAATTAAGGACACAGGTACGTGCACATCGAAACAACCAGAGACGTGATTTCCAACAATACAAAAATTCTTTTTATTACAAACCAAAAATCATATACATCAAACTTTTTAATAAATTCTGGTACCAAAAAAACAAACATTTAAAATTCACATTCTAAAAAGGACCATTCATAGGGTGCAGGGCTTAACGCCCTCTGCTACTAGGTAGTGGGGGAAGAACAGGGCCTTCGTTACTGCAATGAGAGGGGTACAATTAAGATAGGAAAAAGATACAAAACCACACCACAAATGAACACAACAAATAATAATAAATTAAAAAAATCAAACCACAGCACACAAAATCAGGAAAAGCAAATCACCAAACATGCACAAAGGAAAAGGACTGTGAGGAGGGGATTCCACCACCAAACTGCTTGGGCCCATCAGCAACCTGTCTACCACCCACACACTCACACAATTGGAGAAAAATAACACAATATTAGAATCTACTCCAGGGCACAAAGTTAGATATACAAACATGTACAAATGGCTAATGTTTGGATGTTAACACACAACACTTAACTTTAGCACCCACAGCACTTGGCGCGCCTGCTGTACTAGAAGGGCCGCCACTGCACCCAAAGTCCAGTGGTAAAGTACACACACAGCATACAACAACCACACTCCCATACACACAAACACACACACGCACACACACACACACACGCACACCAACAGGCACCAGTGCGTAGTGCCAATTAAACAAAGCTACTGGTGATAACAGTCCACAATCAAACAATATATGATGGTCACACAGTAGCCTACAAACCACCTCCCTCGATTAGGTCGCAAGGGGGGTTGCCAACTAAATAAAAGAAACCAACCAAACAAAATATCAACAAAAAAATTCAAACCAAGATAGAAACCGGGTGGAAACAAAGCAGCAGCGGGACCAACTAGGCAGCAATCAACTGGAGCGTCACGCCATTTCCCGTCAGATGGGATGGTCTACAGAGCACAAGGTAACATTATCGCACTAAGAAGTACTAAAAAAATAAGAAAACTACCCGCTAACCGGACTAAAATTAGGCCATCCACTTTACTTAACCAACAAAGTAAGCACAATGAGGAGGCACAGATCTATATACGCCCAAACACCATAGCAGAAGATAAAAATACATACCAAAGGGGCAGAGCCGCTCCATCACACAGCCCAACAAAACACTGGCTAACACCAACGGTAAATGCACGCTTCTGGGCTAGGCATGCCACGGCAGACTGCCCGGTGCTAAATTAGAGAAACACACAATGACGCGATGTTACTCTATGATTACCTCAAAGCGCAACTTTGCCCAAACATGATGAACGTGGAGCGAGGGCTTACTGTGAGAAAAGGCAATGCAGAAATCAGATGTCCAGAGCCCTCAATGGCTAGGCAAGGCGCCTCAAACCGCACAAGCGGCACACACGACGTAAAGTTGAGATGAATGCACAAATGCAAGTAACAGAAGGGAAAGTTTGCTCAGCCCCAGCACACCATCTACCAGTCGCCCCAAACGCCAGCGAAAGTGGGAAACAAACGCCATCCCCAGCTGAAACTTGGCTACCCTAAATAGTATAGGGACCGCCCCCCCAATTAACATTTCCCATACCAATCCGCCAACGAGGAGTCAAAACTGGCCAACGGTTGCTCTGCTACCATCGCATTTGGAAGATTTTGCTGTGAAGAAAACATGCGGTCAAAGGAGCTCTCCATGCAGGCGAAACAAGCCATCCTTAAGCTGTGAAAACAGAAAAAAACATCCGAGAAATTGCTACAATATTAGGAGTGGCAAAATCTACAGTTTGGTACATCCTGAGAAAGAAAGAAAGAAAGAAAGAAAGAAAGAAAGCACTGGTGAACTCATCAATGCAAAAAGACCTGGATGCCCACAGAAGACAACAGTGATGGATGATCGCAGAATAATTTCCATGGTGAACAGAAACCCCTTCACAACAGCCAACCAAGTGAACAACACTCTCCAGGAAGTAGGTGTATCAATATCCAAATCTACCATAAAGAGAAGACTGCATGAAAGTAAATACAGAGGGTTCACGGCACGGTGCAAGCCACTCGTAAGCCTCAAGAATAAAAAGGCTAGATTGGACTTTGCTTAAAAAAATCTAAAAAAGCCAGCACAGTTCTGGAAGAACATTCTTTGGACAGATCAACCTCTACCAGAATGATGGAAAGAAAAAAGAATGGCGAAGGTGTGGTACAGTTCATGATCCAAAGCATACCACATCATCTGTAAAACACGGCGGAGGCAGTGTGATGGCTTGGGCATGCATGGCTGCCAGTGGCACTGGGTCACTAGTGTTTATTGATGATGTGACACAGGACAGAAGCAGCCAGATGAATTCTGAGGTATTCAGAGACATACTATGTACTCAAATCCAGCCAAATGCAGCCAAATAATAATCGGCGTTTCATAATACAGATGGACAATGACCCAAAACATAAAGCCAAAGCAACCCAGGAGTTTATTAAAGCAAAGAAGTGGAATATTCTTGAATGGCCAAGTCAGTCACCTGATCTCAACCCAATTGAGCATGCATTTCACTTGTTAAAGACTAAACTTCAGACAGAAAGGCCCACAAACAAACAGCAACTGAAAACCGCTGCAGTAAAGGCCTGGCAGAGCATTAAAAAGGAGGAAACACAGCGTCTGGTGATGTCCATGAGTTCAAGACTTCAGGCAGTCATTGCCAACAAAGGGTTTTCAACCAAGTATTAGAAATGAACATTTTATTTACAATTATTTAATTTGTCCAATTACTTTTGAGCCCCTGAAATGAAGGGATTGTGTTTAAAAAATGCTTTCATTCCTCACATTTTTATGCAATCATTTTGTTCAACCCACTGAATTAAAGCTGAAAGTCTGAACTGCAACTGAATCTGAATTGTTTTGTTCAAAATTCATTGTGGTAATGTACAGAACCAAAATTAGAAAAATGTTGCCTCTGTCCAAATATTTATGAACCTAACTGTATATATAGCTATATAATTCCATACACTTTAGATCCCATTTCTCACTTTTACCACCCCTTCCCCCCACCATCATTTAAACCAACCTGAGTTTTGCTGAGCTAAAGTTCTCCTGGCTTCTGTGTTCTCTCCAGGTTGGTCATTCTGAAAAGAGAAAATTAATAACTCAAACTAAGCTACTAAAACTAGAACTATGCTTGTTGTTGTGCCACATTCACTTATTACATGCTCAAACCAAAACTCTTGGAAATCAGACAGAATAAACTCTCACCAATATAGTTTGTCTTCTGTCTCTTTTGTAGGGTTGGCTCTTCTCTTTTAATCTCCACCAGCGAGATGGTCTGTCTGTCATCTGTGAATTTGGAGCAAAACTCTACTCAGTTCTAGATTGCTGCCGTCTTGCTAGCTAACTTTAGCTATCTTGCAAATAATGTTAGGTCATACATTATCATCAGATAGTTAGCTAGCTAGGCGGCACAGTGGTGTAGTGGTTAGCGCTGTCGCCTCACAGCAAGAAGGTCCTGGGTTCGAGCCCCGGGGCCGACGAGGGCCTTTCTGTGCGGAGTTTGCATGTTCTCCCCGTGTCCGCGTGGGTTTCCTCCGGGTGCTCCGGTTTCCCTCACAGTCCAAAGACATGCAGGTTAGGTTAACTGGTGACTCTAAATTGACCGTAGGTGTGAATGTGAGTGTGAATGGTTGGCTGTGTCTATGTGTCAGCCCTGTGATGACCTGGCGACTTGTCCAGGGTGTACCCCGCCTTTCGCCCATAGTCAGCTGGGATAGGCTCCAGCTTGCCTGCGACCCTGTAGAAGGATAAAGCGGCTAGAGATAATGAGATGAGTTAGCTAGCTAACATTAGCCAGAACATAGGAACTCGGATTGAAAGCTAGCAAGCTAATGTTACAGCATTAAAATGTCCATACTGGTATCTAGCCAAACTGTAATAGTGCTTTAGTGCCAAAATGCAGCTCACTAGCTAACCAAATACAGACAACTACTTCCATTAGCAGCATAGATTATTAAAACAAACATTCTTCAACTTACTTTCACATACTTCTGTGGACAACGAGCAGGGGATGAGCACAGTTCTCTCTGGTAAAGATGCACAGATGATGACGTTATGACATTAGATCACTTGGGGCGTGACCCACACATGACCCACCTAACGGTCGGACGTGGCAAACTCACGTGAAGAAGAAGAATTTACCTCCAGTTCAAATTTGGCACCCAGTGAAACGACGTGGGCATGAAGGATTGTTCAGGACTTGCCACCACGAAAACTCAGAGAAGGTACATTAACATTTTGGTAATTTGCTAAAGTTCTTTCATATTTTTAGACTCAATACCAAATCCGTCGTGTATAGGTGACATTGAACAACCTGACGAAGCAGCACATAATGTTAGCTAGCTGGTTTAATGTTAGCCACTTGTACATCACTGGCTGTGCAGCTTGTCTAAAGCTAGACAATTTAACGTTGCTAGCTTATATTAGTCTCTGTCAAAGCCCTAGATACAGCTTTGGTCTGTATGTTTTGAATGCCATTGGTATTAAACCATGCTGTAGCCAAAATGCACAGAATTTCAAAATAACTTTGGTATTATGTCAGTCAAGATGACGAAGCTAACGTTATTGCCACTGGTTTACAGCTCAATGCCACCAAAAAGAAGCTGCAGCCTCCTAAAAAACTGGAAGACTACCATAGACTATCAGACCAAATTGCTGAACAAACAGCAGTGGACCAAAATGGTAAGTATATTATTTCCCAAAATATGTTCTCACTTTTGTTTAACCGTTAATTTGCAGCATATTGTAACAGGAGTGAAAGGGCACTCTTTCAACCCAGGTGAACTAGGAAGTAGCTAGCCTTGATGCGGTCGAGGGATCGAGAAATAGGCAAGTCGGCATCTGCAATCATGAATAACTTACCAGTTAACATTTCTTTTGCAATTAATTGAATTTGTAGCACAAAAAGTTGGGTGGAATGGTTAGCTGCTGCACACGCCTTGTGAATGGCCTAGCTAGCTTGATAATAACATCAGCAATCTAAATTTAAATGAACTAATATGACCATACTTCTACATTTATCAGTAATTTGAGGGCTAGACATTAGGAACTCGGTTGTCTGGCATTTATTCACTGTGGAATTACCATCTGTTATCGTGTTTATCATCTGTGGTTTGTGTCAACAAGGGTGGCCATATGCCCAGCTTTATATATAATGCCCTGTCCAGCATAGCCCCGAGCCAGACATGCATTCCTTTTTGGAATTGCGCTGGAAAGGCATCACAATTTCATACCACAGATCATGTGCACTGGAGGGTTTGCCTGAATTTGAACAGTCAGACTTCAGTAGCAAACTTGGAAAATTGAGAATGCAAAGATCTACAGTGAGAAACCAGCTGATGTGCCTAGTTTAATCTTGCACAGTCTCAGCCCTTGATGGCATATGAACTGTTACATATTTGTGGAGGGATAACTTTACTAATAAGTGTACACTGTTTTACTCTACATTTGGATTTTACATTTAAATACTCTGTTGTTCTCTTTTAGCCCTACATGTCTTTGTGGCATTTCACGATGGCTACACAGCTAAGATTCACAAGACCTGTGATGTAATGACAGGGGAAGGGGAACCAATTGGCAGCTTCAAAGACCTGAGTCCAGGAGAAGAAGTACTTGCCAGATGGTGCGACAAGAAGTTCTACATGGCCACAGTGCAGTATGTGACCCTAGATCACAAGAAGAATGACATAAGTAAGAGCGCAGCCATGCTTCATGTGGCTGGACAAAGATTCTACAACTCTCCAGTGCTTCCAGAGGATGAGCCACAGTTTCACCAGCCTCCATCTTCACAAGCCATGTCTGGTCAGTCACCTCCATTTGCATTGCCACATCACCAGCCTCCATCTTCGCAAGCCATGTCTGGTTAGTCACCTCCATTTGCATTGCCACATCAGACATGTCTTGCGAAGATGGAGGCTGGTGATGTGGTGATGCAAATGGAGGTGACTGACCAGACATGTCTTGCGAAGATGGAGGCTGGTGGTCAGTCACCTCCATTTGCATCACCACATCACCAGCCTCCATCTTCACAAGCCATATCTGGTCAGTCACCTGCGTTTGCATCGCCACATCACCAGCCTCCATCTTCACAAGCCATGTTTGGTCAGTCACCTCCGTTTGCATCACTACATCACCAGCCTCCATCCCCACAACTCATGTCTTTAGAGCAGAACCAGCCTGCTCTCTTGGATTTGGACACACAGTGTAAACAACCACCTAACCCAACTCCCAGTGCCAAGGAGTCCTTTCTCGATATGCTGCTCCATCACTCCGTCTCTGAAGCATCCATTGCGACCATGAACATGGATGATGAAGATATGGGCTCAAGTTTGCCTGCAGACACAGTCAATATAGACAGGTACTTTGTTTAGATTTGATGTTTAGATTGTCCTGTGTATGTATGCAACCTTGATGGAACAAATTCCTAGTCGGTTTTACCTACATTGGCATTAAATGATTCTGATTCTAAGGTCTCCTCTCAGCGAACAAGGAGAGAATGGCCCTTGAGAGCCATGTGGTGCATGCAAGACAGAAGTGTCCAAACTGAAGGAGGAGATGAAGAGAATGAAATGTGTTGTTCAGTCTTGGTAAGTTAATTGTATTTGTTGCCATGTGGGGTGTAGTTCATAAATAAATAAATAAATAATTGTGTAATTATTTAATTCAGTGTAATTAATAGATTTCTAAATTAGTTTACAATTTTACAAGCATTAAAACTTTCTAATAAATAAAAAAATGAATAAATTGTACATAAATAAGTAATTCATTGTAATTCATAAATAGATCCCTACACCATCTCTAAACTAGTTTAAAATGTTAAAAGCATTAAAACGGATATCTTTCTGTGTGCAGATGTTGAAGCGCTACAGGTTTTCATTGAGAGTGTTAAGGAACTTAAGAGTGGATCCAACAAGGACATCCCAAAGTCCAGAGTTGGCCAACAGGAGCTCTTCCCAAAGAGTGGCCTTTTCTTGTCTTCTGTTAGACTTGCAGCCATCCACCAAGATGCAAAGAAGGACTGCCTTTGTCTTTTTCACCTTCTGTTCGATGAGTTCTTCTCACCAGAGGAGTGTGCCAATGCTATTGCTTTTGGGAAGCATGGAAAAGTTCCAGAGGGGAAAAAAGTCTTGGACCGTGAAAAAGCCAGTGGAATACTTAGTAAGTAAATTGTTATATTAATTTCTATAATATTCTTTCATCATGTATTTAAGCAATTAGCCACAAGGGGCGGTGATTTATACTGTATTTACAATGGCTAAGTAGCCGCCTAGAAATCTAGACGTACCCTAGCGGTAGCAAATGGATTTGCTATGCAGGTATATCTAGAAACAAACCATAGGGCCTCAGTAGCTGTTCTCCCAAGTTTGGTCAGACCAATCATATCGCTCTATCCTTCTAGAGAGTCGCCTGGACTTACCCTAGTGGTAGCTTATCAGGCTACTATTGCGTGCAGAGGCAGTTTGAAAGACAACCGCTGATTCCACACCTTGGATTGAGCCCGGTCTATCAGTCATAGCCAGACCATACATTTTGATGTTATAGTCTGGTTTGTCAAGCTAGCTAAGGGGTGTAGTTCAGTACAATGTGCAGCGGAGTGCAGTTAGACCCCCTTAGCCACTGTAAATACAGTATAGAGAGCGTGCACGTGACATCACGAGGTCACGTGATATTTGTTTATCTGCCATCTTGGACGGCATGGCCGCACATAGAACTTAGACAAACCCGTTCTAATTATCAAGTGTGTGGGAGTAGATCTTTCGAGAATGGTTATATCTTGTTCAGCATTTGGTTGTACCAATAGACAAGGCCAAAAGGAGGGCCTGTCATTTTATAGATTCCCCGCAGACGAGGAGAGACGCGCAAAATGGGTGTCCGCTGTGCGAAGAGAAAACTGGTACCCCAATTCTACCAGCCGAATTTGTAGTGAACACTTCATATCAGGTAGGTGTAATCTTCTAATTCAATACTCCTAGTACATCTGTTAAGTTGATTTTCGGATTGAATGATAACTGCATACTTAGAAACTAGACAGAACAGTGTTTGTAGCCATCAGTCTGCTTGATCTCTAACGTTTAAAATGGCTATGCCTAGTCCTACTACCCTGGCCTAGTCTATGACAATGTTTTATCTTTTTGGCTCATATATGCCTTTGAAAGGCCAATCCATAGTAGGGATGGCGAAAACTAAAAAAAATCTTGAACGACCACCGAGCCTCATTAGCCGGTTAAAGTCGGTTAACCTATGAGTTTAAACAGGGATGCAAACGGTGCGCCTTTTGGCGGATGCCGCCTTTTTCACGGCTGAATCGTGCAGATCAGATTTTTTTTGGGGGGGGGGGGCGTTGGAGTGTCTGAATAATTTCATAAGAGTAAATTCTGTATTAAAATTACTAAATAAGCAAATGCCGTTACAGTCCATGAAACATAGGAAGTATGAGAAGAAAATAGTAAATCAGAAAGCTGCGCACATTTTCGCGGAAGCTGCGCAAATGTGCGCAGCTTTCTGATTTACTGTTTTCTTCTCATATCTGGAACTGAGTTTAGATTTTGAAAATTCTTACGATAAAACGTCCTGCATAGTCTCTTTATGATAAATGTCTTAATGCCACTTACCCATGAGGTTATCAAGTAGACATTCTTCTTCGGAACCTTCCAGAGGTATAGTTGGGATACCCATCCCGCAACAAAATATTTATAAGCTTCCAGGCTCTTGTAAGCTTTGAGGGCTTTGCCAGTGTAACACGATTCACGATTAACAAGAAAATTGTAAATGTCGTGGTAGGCCAGATCGGGCAAATCGCCGGCACCGCAGCTCCGAATTTCCCTGAACAAGGATTGCGGCAAGTTGTACGGATCTGCAATCCCCAACCTGGAACACTTTTCCACGTAACGCTGCCTCACGTCACCTTCAAGATGCTGAACAAACTTAGACAAGTTATCGTGCGATGTACAACCCCGATTCCAAAAAAGTTGGGACAAAGTACAAATTGTAAATAAAAATGGAATGCGATAATTTACAAATCTCAAAAACTGATATTGTATTCACAATAGAACATGGACAACATATCAAATGTTGAAAGTGAGACATTTTGAAATTTCATGCCAAATATTGGCTCATTTGAAATTTCATGACAGCAACACATTTCAAAAAAGTTGGGACAGGGGCAATAAGAGGCTGGAAAAGTTAAAGGTACAAAAAAGGAACAGCTTGAGGACCAAATTGCAACTCATTAGGTCAATTGGCAATAGGTCATTAACATGACTGGGTATAAAAAGAGCATCTTGGACTGGCAGGGGCTCTCAGAAGTAAAGATGGGAAGAGGATCACCAATCCCCCCAATTCTGCGCCGACAAATAGTGGAGCAATATCAGAAAGGAGTTCGACAGTGTAAAATTGCAAAGAGTTTGAACATATCATCATCTACAGTGCATAATATCATCAAAAGATTCAGAGAATCTGGAAGAATCTCTGTCCGTAAGGGTCAAGGCCGGAAAACCATACTGGGTGCCCGTGATCTTCGGGCCCATAGACGGCACTGCATCACATACAGGCATGCTTCTGTATTGGAAATCACAAAATGGGCTCAGGAATATTTCCAGAGAACATTATCTGTGAACACAATTCACCGTGCTATCCGCCGTTGCCAGCTAAAACTCTATAGTTCAAAGAAGAAGCCGTATCTAAACATGATCCAGAAGCACAGACGTCTTCTCTGGGCCAAGGCTCATTTAAAATGGACTGTGGCAAAGTGGAAAACTGTTCTGTGGTCAGACGAATCAAAATTTGAAGTTCTTTATGGAAATCAGGGACGCCGTGTCATTCAGACTAAAGAGGAGAAGGACGACCCAAGTTGTTATCAGCGCTCAGTTCAGAAGCCTGCATCTCTGATGGTATGGGGTTGCATTAGTGCGTGTGGCATGGGCAGCTTACACATCTGGAAAGATGCCATCAATGCTGAAAGGTATATCCAGGTTCTAGAGCAACATATGCTCCCATCCAGACGACGTCTCTTTCAGGGAAGACCTTGCATTTTCCAACATGACAATGCCAAACCGCATACTGCATCAATTACAGCATCATGGCTGCGTAGAATAAGGGTCCGGGTACTGAACTGGCCAGCCTGCAGTCCAGATCTTTCACCCATAGAAAACATTTGGCGCATAATAAAACGGAAGATATGACAAAAAAGACCTAAGACAGTTGAGCAACTAGAATCCTACATTAGACAAGAATGGGTTAACATTCCTATCCCTAAACTTGAGCAACTTGTCTCCTCAGTCCCCAGACGTTTACAGACTGTTGTAAAGAGAAAAGGGGATGTCTCGCAGTGGTAAACATGGCCTTGTCCCAACTTTTTTGAGATGTGTTGTTGTCATGAAATTTAAAATCACCTAATTTTTCTCTTTAAATGATAAATTTTCTCAGTTTAAACATTTGATATATCATCTATGTTCTATTCTGAATAAAATATGGAATTTTGAAACTTCCACATCATTGCATTCTGTTTTTATTTACAATTTGTACTTTGTCCCAACTTTTTTGGAATCGGGGTTGTAGATGGGGTATTTTCTGAATTTTCTTGGGGATTACTCATTGGATCCATTACGCTCGCGCAAGGTAAACAATCCTGAAGCCGTCCAATATGGTGGAATATGCACATCCTCTATAGCCCATGGCCTCAGGTGGCTTATTGCTTTTCTGTTTTCTGTAACTATGTTGATGATTTTATTCAATAAAGACACATCAAGTTAAAATTAAAGTGATTTATTTAAAAATAACCATTCCCTACACCAATAATGTAGACTGTCACACAATAGTAAGTGGAACGTTGGCCACAGCTTGTAACGACTTCATTTTTTACAATTCCTTGCATAGGGATGTGTACGCAAGGAGGTGTAACCTTGTGTAAGGTTAGCCAGGAATTACAACAGAAAGGAACATATTTCAGCCAATCAAAATCAATGACTGGAACTGTCAGTTTCAGAGCTATTATTACCACACTGATAGATTGATTTTGCCTTTTATCTGTAGTCTACATTATGCACTGCGGAACGCTCAGCGGATGGACAGCTGTGGAATCTTCAAAAGTCAAGAAGGCTTTTGTTAATAAATGTCGAACGAGGGCTGGAGGTTCCAAAAAATCCATGAAGCTGGGGTAATTTTCTCTTTTATTTTGAATTATTTCCAATTGTGGTAGGCTTTATTGGTGGGCTCTTTTAAAGTGCTGATGACACGTTTTTGACATCTTTGGCGATGTTTTATAACATAAAAAGTAATTCCCGATGATCCATATATTAATTCACGAAGGCACCTATTTTACAAGTTATGATAAAAAACGTGGCTATTTGGGCAAATTTGATGGGGCTGCAGCACCAAGGAGACGAAGGAGGAGGAGGAGCTATATGACGTCAGTGAAAGAACCTTCCTCCTAACTTCCCAGTTTGTTGTTGATGCAACAGGTGTTCAGTTTATCATTATTAGTATTTTTATTATACATTATTATACATTATATATATATATATAGTTGTTATGCCTTCGCCTTGTGTTGCCGGCTTTTGCTCCAAAACCCACAAGGATGGGGTAAGTTTATTCAAGTTTCCCAGAGATCCTGAGCTGCATGCGAAGTGGGTGAAGCAAGTCAGGCGCACTCGTGACAAGTGGGAGCCCTCATCAACATCCGTCCTGTGCTCTGAACACTTCGATTTGGATTGTTTTGACACCCTTCCCAGCTTAAAAGAATCTCTTGGGTGTTCAGTTCAACACAAACGTGTGTTACTACCATCAGCAGTGCCTACACAGTGTTGCCAGATTGGGAGGTTTCCCACCCAGTTGGGCGGTTTCAAGTGCATTTTGGTGGGTTTTGAACATATTTTGGGCTGGAAAACATCAGCAGTATCTGGCAACAGATACTGCTGAAGTTTTCCAGCCCAAAATATGTTCAAAACCCACCAAAATGCACTTGAAACCGCCCAACTGGGCGGGAAACCTCCCAATCTGGCAACACTGCCAGTATTCCGGAGGGGGTCTACTAGTAGCTATGCCAGATCCAAAGACAGTCCTCCTGTCAGAACATGTGTTGTGAAACGACATAAGATAAAGGTACCTAGAGCTATAGATTCTACATGATAATCATAAATGTAATCATAAAGTCGGCGTGATATCAGTCATGTATTTGCTTGTGAAAGCTTGCGGCTTTCATGTAACTGCCGCCTAGCAATGAGAGGCAAAGGGTAAAGAGGGTAGGCTATCATAGATTCTATTCAGAAGAGATCAACACAATTCTAGACTCCCAGAAGAGGAAGAGCTAGCACTAGAGAGTTCACCGGCGTTTTCATGCGCCATTTCCATTGAGTAGAACCAGAGTAGAACAGCCAGTGAACCGCAGCGTGTTCTTCCGCTGACGTCACAGCATGGCCGCGAGCCACGGACCCAGTTTTCTTGCGCTGTGCAATTAAAAGTTGGATATTCGCGTAACAACAGCTTCTTTTCACGTAATTATAACAGAAATCTAACATGTTTGCCATGTTGTATAGTTTATTTAAGAAATTGCATAGAGTCATGTTCATGTCATCAGCCCTTTAAGGATAGGACTCTATTGCACTAAAATTATTCAACCTTTATACAGTTAATGTCAAAATGCGTTAGCCTGGCACCGCACAAACTCACATAAAGATGTTGGGTCTGGGGACGCACCATTGGCAGGAGGGGCGGGATAAACGGTTGTCTTTCAAATCCCTCTACATGCAGTAGGATAGCGCTACAACCAATCAGAGCAACGAAGAAGGTGACCGATGTCACTGCTGTAATGTAGCCTAACCCCAGACCCCATAAACTAACATCCGAGTAGTTTGTTGTAGCTTTGATTGTAGCGTAGGCTACCCCCAACATCATTCAGTTCAGATTACTTGTTGAATAGCCTATCTACTTTATTGCTAAAACATACTAACCATTTGTACGCGAGATAAACCTCATCCACCACAATTCGCAACATCATCTTTGTTTTCAAGTAGCAGAGAATTCTTCTACTGTTTATCTCTAACACGGAACGGTCGCATCTCTGTTGTTATGCCCTCCCTCCGATTCAGCTCTTCACGATGTGATTGGCCCAGCCAGTTTTGGGGTTTCAGCTCGCAGCCCCAATGAAGAGTTGCTAGACTATCCCTGGCTGCAAATTACATTTGCTGCCGCTGGGGGCGTCTAGATTTCTAGGCTAAAAAATCACTTAAAGGACAAATCCGGTGTAAATTGATCCATCACTGTGTGCTGTCCATAGGAAAAAGAACAAGAAAATGTGGCACAGCCAAGTCTGAGTTATGGACAGCTAAGTATAGCTCAGAGACGTATAGAAGTACTTCTACAGTATATGGCTCTGGTATAGCTCTGTTATAGCTGCCCTAATGGGGCAAAGAAACCGAAGACTCTTTGCCCTATTGGGTCAGCTTTATTTCCCTGTCCATAACTCAGTCTAGGTTATGCCAAATTTTATTGTTCTTTTTCCTTTGGACAGTGCCTGGTGAGCTCAAACAACAGGGCTATGGATCAGTTTACGCCAGATTTGCCCTTCAATGGGACTGTGTGACATGGTCCAGCAATACTCATAACTTAAGCCTCACAGATCACAGGAGAAATGTTCCTGTTGAAACCACTGTCAGAACTAAACAAAGTGAAGCTGCATTTAGTTGTTATGCGTTCTGACTCTGGAGCCAGCTCCAGATGACATTAAAAAATGCCCAGATTACTTTTTTGAAATCAGGACTCAGAACTAAATTATTTTCAGATGCCTAATTTTCTTTTTTACACTGAATAGGCTTAGTCCAACCAAAACAAGGTTTTGCCTAGTGTTAAGCTAGACAGGGGTTAATCCTAGCCTGACAATACAGTTTACTCACTAGATGAGGTGAGGGAATTTAACAAACTTGTTTAAGCTTGACAAGTGTATCAATAAAATCTGTTTTGCAATGGGGCAACATTTAGCAAACGTGAGTGGTAGCTATCATGTCCCCCATTCTTCACTTGCACAACTTCAGCACTTCCAGAAATTAGACATGCTTCTCTATTTCCTCTCTTACACTACTGGATGAAGCTGACTGTCAGACAAATGTCTTACTTTGCATTTTTGAGTGGCTCATAAACTAACAGTGTTCTTTTTTTTCTGCTCTTCTCTCCCTCCTCCCTGTGGCTGGTTCCACCACCAGGACAGAAGACGCAGATTGACCAGCCCATGCTTTCATCCACCACTGTGCACAGTATGGCGCGCTTTGGCACAAGTTCAGTTTGTTTATGTTATTGGTTATTAGTTTATTTGTCCATGTTGTTTGATTTATAGATAGGCTTTAATTGTCATTGTAAAAAGAACATATCAAGACATTTACATGGCATTGAGTCCCATTGCTTGAAGTCCATTTTAAAGTGCAACTGTGCAAGCTCCCATTGCTTAAAGTCCATGTTTTAAGTGCAACTGGTTTGCTTTGTTTTATAAAATAAAAGTTTGAAATGAAATGCTATGGAGTGCCCTATTTTTCTGATCCTCATCCTGATATCTCAGGTGTAACTCCTCCTTCTCAACAGTTTCTCATTGCAATGTCTCCTCATTTGCTGTATTATTTCTCCTAAGAAGAAACAAGTTGCAAATGAGACTACACTCAAACATACAAGAGACCTCCCCTATTTCTCCTGCTTCTCAAACTAATATCTCTTTTGTGACTCCTACTTGTCTCATTGCTATGTCTCATCTTTTGCTTCTTTTATTTCTCCTAAGGCAAAATTAGGAGAAAGAACTGTGACAAAAGTAATACTTACAGTAAATGATCCTTAAAAGAGAATCACCATTTTGTCTCCTGAGCAACAGAAGGGACACAAAAGAGAAACAAAATTTTCCTCTGGGAAAAGAAAAAAAACATCCACTTTCAAAGCCACTTCATAGTAACAAGGACCTTGATAGAAATGTAGTGGAGTAAAAAGTATGATATTTGTGTTTCAAATGTAGTGAAGTTAGTCATAAGTTTCCAAAAAAATTAATACTCAAGTAAAGTACAGATACTCAAAAAGTGTACTTAAGCACAGTGCTCAAGTAAATGTACTTTGTTACTGTCCACCTCTGCCCCCAACAGATTTGTTTTTCAATTGAATTGTACAGGTTATAGGTCACATTAAAGGTGGGAAAAGTTTTGAAATTATTTATCATGGTCTCTCTTTTTTTTTTTTTTTTTACATTTTAACAGGGTGTGCACACTTTATATCCACTGTACCATCTGTTTTCGCTTTGAAAAAAAAAATCCAACAATAGTGGATTTTTTTGTTTTAAGTCCAGAACCAGTTCCAACCAGTTCTGAATGTTCTGCTGTTGGCAGTTACCAAAATTTTTGATGTGCACTCGACAGTGCTCAGTTATATCCCCCTCCAACACTGAAGGTCAAGTTACGATTTGTTTCAGTCAGTTGTTTTCTATTAATCTCTTACTTTTTTGGAGGGTGAAAATACCGTACCCAGGGTTATAGCCCTGAGTGATTGGGCCTAACACCCCCACTGGTTGTTGCTTTTTTCCTTTTTGAGATAAGTATCATCAGGAAAGGTCTAAGATTATGCATAATGTTGAAAATCTAGCTTTTTTCCCTTCTTGGGATAAACTTCAAGAGGAAAGCTCTGGGGCTACATAATATATTTACCATCAAAAAGCACAGTGGTGTAGTGGTTAGCGCTGTTACCTCACAGCAAGAAGGTTCTGGGTTCGAGCCCAGACAGGGCCTTTCTGTGTGGAGTTTGCATGTTTGCACCTGTGTCTGTGTGGGTTTCCTCTGGGTGCTCTGGTTTACCTCAAAGTCCAGAGACATGCAGTTAGGGTAATTGGCTACTCTAAATTGCTCACAGGTGTGAATGGTTTAATAATCCAGGAGAAGGCAACAGGAAACTACAACTGTAATTCTTCCCTAGAAACTTTGACAGACTTGCCATCAGCCACAACACCAGAGAGCGATCAAAAATTTGTAACAAAAAGCGAATATCTTTGAACACATGCATTTATAAAAATTAATTCATGTACTTCATAACAAGAAGTACTACATAATGCATAAACAATATACATATTGTAAAATGTCATGCATAAATGCTAATATGCTACAAATTTTAAAATAAAACATTAAATTTCTTTGCCACACACACAAAAAAAATCCACCTCCCCCTTGGAACTGCCTATTAGTTCCTAAGGCCAATTTTTTTATATCAAAGTTTTTAATAACGCTTTTAATAATAGACATTGTCACAAAGCAGCTTTACAGAAATTTAGAGACTTTAAACGTGAGCTAATTTTATCCCTAATCTATCCCCAATGAGCAAGCCTGTGGCGATGCTGGCAAGGAAAAACTCCCTCAGACGACATGAGGAAGAAACCTCGAGAGGAACCAGACTCAAAAGGGAACCCATCCTCATTTGGATGATAACAGACAGCGTGATTATAAATAACTTGCTTCTATAACAGTATCCTACATAGTCACAAAGTATAACTGTGAAATCAGGAAATTCATTATAGTTTTAACATGAAGTCTATTTTGTTGAAGTTATAAACTGTTCATTGATTGAAACTTGAGTGCAAAAATGTTCAGGACAATTGCAGTCCTAAAGTTAGCAAGTTAACTGTAGTCCTCAGACATAAAAGCATTACTGTAAGTGTCCAGAGCCATCTTCCAAGTGCAACTTTCGACTGTCCATATGGGGCCGTCCCCCACAGGAACAATGTGATGAGACTCCAGCCAGATGTGGGGTATCAGGATGGATCGGGTAGGTCTGAGGAGCAGGTCAGCATCTTGATCTTGGGGGGGGGGGGGGGGGGGGGGGGGGGACACACCGATTGTTAGGTATGCCCAATGTCACCTGATGAGTGAGAACAGTATACATTTTGCGCTGAGTGCAAGCAGGAACTCCGACAAAATTAACCATGACAGCATAACTAAAAGGGGAGAACCAGAAGGTAAACACAGGAACACAGGCACCCTGGGACATAAAGCAGCCAGCCACTACACCATCAACAAACCTGAGTGAGCAGGGGGCTGTCAGCATCCATACAGCCCAGTTTACATCCCAAAGCCTATGCCTGAGAACCCTCCAGATCTACTGTTTTACCTAAAACACTTAAAAGACTTGACTAAACAGATATGTTTTCAGCCTAGACTTAAACATTGAGACTGTGTTTGAGTCCCAAACACTACTTGGAAGGCTGTTCCATAAATGGGGGGCTTTGTAAGAAAAGGCTCTGCCCCCTGATGTACGGTACCACTATATGAGGTACCAGCAGATAGCCTGCGCCTTTTGATCCAAGTAGGCGTGGCGGGTCATAAAGGACCAGAAGTTCAACCAGGTACTGTGGTGTGAGACCATTCAGTGCTTTAAAGGTAAATAGTAGTGTTTTATAATCAATATAATATTTGATTGGGAGCCAGTGCAGTGTGGGGTAAGACAGGGGTGATGGTCATATTTTCTAGTTCTAGTAAGGACTCTTGCTGCTGCATTTTGAACTAACCAGAGCTCATTTACGCACTTATTGGAACATCCAGACAGTAAGGCATTACAATAATCCAACCTGGAGGTAACGAAAGCATGAACTAGTTTTTCCGCGTCATGTAGTGACATTAAATTTCTCATCTTAGCAATATTTCTGAGATGAAAGAGAGCCATCCGGGTAATGTTATTGATATGAGTTTCAAATGAAAGACTGAGTCAATGATTACCCTGAGAGGTCTTTTACTGCTGCATGTGAAGAAACAAAGGCCATCCAGAGTTACTGTGTAATCAGAAAACCTACTTCTAACTGCATTTTGTCCTAATACAAGTACTTCTGTCTTGTCAGAATTAAGCAGAAGGAAGTTAATAAGCATCTGGTGTCTAATGTCCTTTATGCATTCCTCAATTCTATTAAGCTGGTGTCTCATCTGGTTTTGCAGAAACATACAACTGTGTATCATCAACAGTGAAAACTAATCCCATGCTTACGAATAATATCACCCAAAGGTAACATATATAAAGGGGGAGCAGTGGGTGCAAGACAGAACCTTGTGGAACACCAAACTTCACCTCAGTATGTCTTTAAAAAAAACCCCCACACATTTACAAAATCAACATACTGATAGTGATCAGTTAAATAAGAACTGAGCCAGGAGAGGGCCATTCCCTTAACTCCCACAACATTTTCTAGTCTATACAGGAGAATGGAATGATCAGTGGTGCCAAAGGCTGCACTAAGGTCAAGCAATACAAGCAGGGAGACACAGCCCTGATCAGATGCCAACAGTAGGTTGTTGACTACTTTAACCAGTGCAGTCTCTGTGCTATGATGAGGTCTAAATCCTGACTGATACAGTTCATGGATGTTATTCCTATGTAAATATGAGCATAACTGCTGTGCCACAGCTTTTTCTAGGATCTGTGAGATAAAGGGGAGGTTTGATATTGGCCGATAATTGGACAGCTGACAGGGGTCGAGATCAGTTATTTATTTATTTATTTATTTTTTAATTCAGGGGTTAGATAACTGCTAGTTTAAAGGATTTGGGTACATAGACAATTCTAAGAATTTATTTTTAGAAACGGTTCAATTCTGGTATTATCTGTTTGAAAAGTCATGTAGGTAAGGGATCTAGTACCCAAGTTGAAGATTTCAATGTGGACCTTAATGAACGTTTGATTTCTCTAAGGGGAGTAAAACATTCTAATTGCTTACCTGATAGTTATATTGCTAACTACAGGGTTACTTAAATTGTCACAAATTGTCTGGCCTTAAATTGGTAGCTTGAATTTGTTGGATATTTTCAATTTTGTCATTGAAAAAAATTCATGAAGTTGTTGCTACTAGATATTGCAGGTGTGCATGTGTCTATAGTGGTGTTTTTCCTGG
The DNA here is from genome assembly GCF_027579695.1 of Neoarius graeffei. Lineage (NCBI taxonomy): Eukaryota > Metazoa > Chordata > Actinopteri > Siluriformes > Ariidae > Neoarius > Neoarius graeffei. The sequence continues at coordinate 27,270,704 of NC_083596.1, read as the reverse complement.
TTAATTTTGTGTCACAATCTGGCTCTTTGGGCCATGACAAGACCGGAGTTGCACCGATTTTAGAAGGTTTAACATGTTTATTAATTTCACATACAACATAAAATGGAACAAACATTGCAAAATAGAATATGGACATCAGTATTATCAGTAATGTAGGGTGTGCATGTGTAAAATATAATGGATGTGTGTTGTCAAGATTAGATTAGATTAGATTAGATTAGATTAGATTAGATTAGATTAGATTAGATAAAACTTCAGTGATCCCTTTGGGAGGGTTCCCTCAGGGAAATTAAGATTCCAGCAGCATCATTACAGATAAACAGAGAAAAAAAATAGAGAAAACTTCTAGATAAATTAAAATAAATTAAGTATTTACATATAAAAAGAAGAAGATATGGGGACGAGAGGAAGGGGGAGAGAGGGGGAAAGGAGGAGAAGGGGAGGCAGCAGGAGAGATATTGCACATTACATTGCACATTGTTAAATACATAAACTGAAAACACTGCAGCCACCACATCACCTCACGGGACATCTGCTGGAGAGAGGAGAGAGAGCGAGAATAAATCAATCATGGGTATTTATAATCTTAGGGCACTGGGCCCAGGTGCCCCTGATCACCAAACCCAGCCCACAAACCAAAGTTTCATCAGGAAACTGCTGCCTCAACAGCAGGGGTCACCACACCCTCCCTCTTAAGACAGGGTCCCGACAGGGATCACCGCAAACCCAAAAACCAAATAAAAACAAACTACTACCATACCTCCCCTTTGAACCCACGCCCCACCTCTGCAACCAGATACCTGAAAAAGAAGCATTTTAAAAGGTAGACGGGAACAGAGGGAAGAGTGACAGAATTTGCAACAATTTATAATTACTTGTGGAGGGTCCATCATGGCCATTAATGCATGAAGGCAACATTGAATCCTTCACTTTTGTTTTCTGCCACAGTGTACTATCGACACTCATCACAGAACACCAGCGGTTGAAATGGCACTGCAAATCACGAGCAAATTCCACATTAGTTTGTTTATCACTTTTCTCCCAATTCCTGAAATTTTGGCGGTAAGCTTCAGGGACCAACTCGTATGCTTTCAAAACAGCAGAGTTTACCTTAGCATAACTCATACACTTGCACTCAGCGCTGAATATGCTTCCTGGGCCCTACCTGTAGGACACACTGAAGCATCAAAGTCCTGTCAGCATCAGGCCAATTTTTCATATCTGCCATCTGCTCAAACAAAGTGAAAAAAGTATCAGGATCCCCCTCATTAAACCTGGGCATTAAATGCAAATAAGCCCCAACATCAAACATAACATGCCCCGACTCAGAGAATCTTTCCTCTGACACTATGTGAAAGCTTACCATCACGAATTAAACTCAATTTATACTGCTGCAAGTCCAGACTCATTTTTTTTGTTTGCTGCCGAACCTTTTCTATTTAAATTTGCTGTTCCATTTCTACCTTCAACCTAATTCTCTCCTACTCAAACTAACATCAGCAGTTCCTTCTGCTGTGCAAAAGTCAGCCCAGACACGGGTGCAGACACCAACACGGGCGTTGGCACAGCTGCCATGTCCGACAAAAACTCCCGTCCTTAAAAACACCACTCTCCACTAAGGCCCTGTCCACACGGCAACGGATTCAGGTGACTCCGATACAATTGCTTATCGTTTAGGCCTGGCGTCCACACGGCACCGGCGTTTTGGGTGCCCAAAACGCAATCTTTTTGAGAACGGGTTCCAGAGTGGAAAGATCTGGCAACGTTGCCGTTGTGAAGTCGTCTGGATGAGTAGAACGGATTTGTTTACGATGACGTCACAACCACATGACTGTGAGTGCTTCACGCCGGGTAGAAGTGTAACGAATATCACCAGGAAAAAGCCTTACAGAGCACTAGTGAGAGTGAAACACGAGCTTGGATATTATTATTATTATTATTATTATGTTCAGTGTTAGTTCACAGTAGTAATGCAAGAAGCAGAATAGTGACAGTAATAGTGAAGCAAAAACATGCAATTGTACAAACACTGCAGCTCTACAGCAAAATATTCATTTATGAAATGGTCTGATTCTTAACACCAGTAGTGCCAATGATCTTCTCATTGTGATGCGAGTTGTCAACAAATCCTATAACTTGGTTCATGAAACGCGCTTACAAAATATTTTCACTGTGAATATTTATTGTGTAATGGTGCAATCCCGCCAGCAAAAATAGGGGAAAAAAGGAGCGATCTCACCTCTTCAGATGTTGATTTAAGTCCGACAAGAGGAGCAAATTAATCCAATTTATTCCGGACCATTAAAGACGCCGCCTTCCGCGTAGAATCATACGTCATCCTCGCCGCCATATTGGAGAGGTCAAAGCGGAGAATAAAGATTAGCTGCGTTTAACTGTACCAACAGGTTTACCGTCCAAATGAGATCATATGGGATTACCTTTCACAGGTGAGAAACAACAAATTAATTCCATCAACTTGTATCATTCACTTTATTCCGGACCATTGAAGACGCCGCCTTCCGCGTAGAATCATACGTCATCCTCGCCACCATTTTGGAAAGGTCAAAGCGGAGAATAAAGATTAGCTGCGTTTAACTGTACCAACAGGTTTTCTGTCCAAACGAGATCACATGGGATTACCTTTCACAGGTGAGACTGGAAAAATACTTTTCATTGTATTTGGTCATTATAATGTAATTTTACAAACAGATTTTCCTGACTTTGTGGCTAATATGAAGTCTCACGCATAATAGTTTATGCGCATGCGTCGTTACTTCTTCTATTGTTCTGGTGTCTCCGAAGGGACCGTCTTACAGCGCCCCTAGAGGTGTGGCATGTGTATTGCATCGTTTTCAGCAAGCGTTGCGTTGCCATATGGACCTGATATTTTACTGATTGTTGCCCATTTGGACGCGATATATTTTTAAATAACATCTCGTTGCCGTTGTCGTGTGGATGTAGCCTAAAGCGGACAAAATTTTAACATCAGCCTTGCGTTTTATATCTAATATCATTGATATTATAATGCTCGGCTATTTGTAATAACTGGTCTTTAGTACAGCTATTAACAAATTCCTCCGAGGGCACATCAAAAAACTCTGACAAGGAAGCCATAACAGACCAAACAAGACACACAGTATTACCCCCCAGACCCACACAAATGAGGCAACTTACCCCAAGGAGTATTCCCCCTAACTGCCTAACCCTAAATCTTACTAAAACTCACCCCTAGTCTTCATGCAGCTTGTGGTGGGTAATTACGCACTAGAAACCAGTGGGTCTGAGAAGCCACCTGCAAGCAGGCCACCACACAGGATCCCACGGACGTGCTCCCGAGACAACCATCCATAGACAGCTGACACTAACCACGTTGCCACGACATTACACAAAAAACAAAAACAAAAAACCCCGACATAACCCAAAAGGGAAACGCCACTACAGCCTAACAGGGAAACTCCAAATACACCGTATTGGGGTGGCAACACTTACGTTCTCCTTAAATTACGCACAACCGCCTGCGCCAAAAGAGAAAAGCGGGGAAAAAAACTCCAAAAACAAATCCAAATGCTTCCACAGATGCTAAACCTTCAAAATCCAGTGCGATCTCCCAAACTTCCGGTAACATGGAGACAAAACGGCGATCACCACCGAACCAAACACACACCAGACCCTCATTAGCTGATCAACGTGTAAACAGACACATATCGCAAAAAAAATCTACATACCCAATGATCCAAAAAAAAAAAAATCACAGACCATGAACGGACAAGCCCCCATTTGTCACAACCTGCCTCTTTGGGCCATGACAAGACCGGAGTTGCACCGATTTTAGAAGGTTTAGAGTAGAGTGGGGTAATACGCCCCCGTGGGGTAATACGCCCCCGGCCTGTTTTACCCAAAATAACCACCAGATGGCGCAAAGTTACATTTCTATTGTTGCTATGGACTGGCTTGACAACGGGGATATACAAATATCCACTGTGGATCGCATATCAGCAACGCAGTGGAGAGAAATCAAATTTCATGGTAAGTGATATAATTTTCAGATATCAGTAAAACTGTATTTAGATAGCTGCTATTTCGTCAGATATCACAGCTGTGTATGTGGTATGAGTAGACAAGTCAGTACGTTAAAAAAAATACATTAGGTATAAAAAGTTGAATCACATTTTGAAAGTAAGACCCTTTTTTGTAAAAGTGTAGTCTGTGGGGTAAAACGCCCCCTTAATGGTGGGGTAAATGGCCCCCAGGGGGCATCGTTTCCTTTTATCATAATTACTGTATTTCATACATTTCTGAATAGCAGATACATAGTTTTTAATAACATCTCGCTTACCTGGTTGAGTAAAGCAAGTAATTTGACCTTAATATTAAAAATAATTGAAATTAAAAAAAAAAATTAAATTAAAATGTGAAATATAATAAAATAATGCATCTATTCATTAATTCAGGGATATTTTCTTGTTTCTTTCACATTATAGGCTTAAGTAAACACTTTTGCTATCCAAACAGCTTTTTTTGAGTGAGGGGGCCTATTGCCCCACCTCAGGGGGCCTTTTACCCCACTGGGGGGGTAAAAGGCCCCCTTGGCACAATGTTTGTTTTTGTTAAAAAAAAAATTAAGTATTAACTTTAGGCAAACTTTAGGTGGCATTATTGTTCATGTCACTGTTGTCAAAAACTATGATTAAAACTAAACACATGGTTCATTTCAACTTGGAGAAAAACTGAATTTTCCTTAAGGGGGGCTTTTCCCCCCACTCTACTCTAACATGTTTATTAATTTCACATACAACAACAAAAAGTGGAACAAACATTACAAAATAGAATATGAATATCAGTAGTGTAGGGTGTGCATGTGTGTAAAATATAATGGATGTGTGTTGTCAAATACATAAACTGAAAACACTGCAGCCGCCACATCACCTCACGGGACGTCTGCTGGAGAGAGAAGAGAGAGCGAGAATAAATCAATCATGGGTATTTATAATCTCAGGGCACCGGGCCAAGGTGCCCCTGATCACCAAACCCAGCCCACAAACCAAAGTCTCATCAGGAAACTGCTGCCTCAACAGCAAGGGTTGCCACATTTATTGATTGAGGAACTTTATTAATCCCCAAGGGGGAAATTGAACGCCACCTGACCATACATACAACACATAACAGTAAGACAGGACAACCACATCATAAATAAAAGGAGAAATATAAATAGATAAAAATATAAAAAAATAAAAATAAAAACAGTTCATCATAAAACTCCCAAAGAATCACAGCAATTTTCTAAAACTGCCATTAAAAGCGCAGTTGAATACTTACAAGATTAAAAGTACTTAGCAGTTTTGTTAAGAAGTCTTATCGCTGCAGGAATAAAAGACCTCCTAAACCGTTCAGTGGAGCAATTGGGTAGAAGGAGCCTTTGACTCCTACCATTCCTCACAAATAGGCTGTACAGTGGGTGATCATCTTTCAACATAACACTGTTCACCTTCCTCATCACCCGCTCCTCTAGAATTTGCTCAACTGTACTCAAACATATGCCTGTGATGGACCCTGCTTTCTTAATAAGCTTATTTAATTTGTTCCTGTCCTCCAGTGTCATGTTTCCTCCCCAGCATACAACAGCATAAAATAAAACACTTGCCACAATTCCATGATAAAATGTGTTTAAGATTGGTCTCCCCAAATCAAAAGATCTCAACTTTCTAAGAAAAAATAGTCTGGACTGGGCCTTCTTAAAAATAACATTACTGTTCATCTTCCAATCCAGTTTGTTATCAAGGTGGATGCCAAGGTATTTATATGATGTCACAACATCTACTGGGCGATCATTAATAAGTATTGTGACTGGCACATTTCTTTTTTTCCTGAAATCAATGATTAGCTCCTTGCACTTGTCAACGTTTAAAATAAGATGGGCAGCTTCACACCAGCTAACAAAGCTATCCACCTCTGCCTGGTATATTGCATAATTGTCTTTATTAATATATCCCACCAAGGCAGAGTCATCTGAAAATTTCTGAAGATGACAAGAGGAGCTACTGTGTCTGCAGTCAGAGGTGTATAAAGTAAATAAAAAAGGAGATAAAACCGTTCCTTGTGGTGCCCCTATGTTTGTCTTAATAGTCTCAGAAGTGCTATTTTGTATTCTTACATATTGCGGTCTACCTGTGAGGTAGTCAGTGATCCAACCTACAGTGGATTTGTGAAGATTAAAACCATAAAGCTTTTTGGCTAAAATGTGAGGTTGTAGGGTATTAAAAGCACTAGAAAAATCAAAAAACATTATTCTCACAGAAGCAGCAGAGGTCTCCAAATGGCTGTACACCCTGTGCAACAAATAAATAAGAGCATCATCCGTACCAACACCCTCCCGGTAAGCAAATTGCAGCGGGTCCTGAAAGGCACTGACCTGTGCCCTCAGGTGCCCCGGTATTGTCCTCTCAAAGCACTTCATGACATGGGAGGTCAAGGCAATGGGTCTCAAGTCTTTAAGAGCCTTGGCATTGGGTTTCTTAGGCACTGGTACAATACAGGATGTTTTCCATATAGCAGGGACTTTTGAGACAGACAAGGACAAGGTAAACAAATAATGTAAAACATCACACAACTGATCAGCACATACTTTAAGGACACGTGGCATGATCCCATCTGGACCAGGGGCCTTATTTACATTGAGCTTTCTTAGCTGAGAGCGTACCTCCTCAACAGTAATGGTTACTGGAGGATAGAGAGATGGATGCCCCTCTTCCTCCTGTAAAGGTGTAATGTAATGCGCTGGTATGTGATGATCAGTTGAGTTCACAGTGCAATCAAATCTTGCATAAAAAAGGTTAGCCTCATCAGGTGTGAATGTTTCCCCATTCAGGTTGCTAGTGACAGGACCAAACCCTGTTATTGATTTAAGTCCATTCCATAAACCTTTGGTGTCACACTCCTGTAGTTTATTCTCAACTCTGTCCTTGTATTTATTCTTTCCTTGCCTAATGGCAACCTTTACATTCTTTTGTGCCACTCTGATCCTGTCCTTGTTCTTACTCATGAAGGCAGCTTTCTTTTCATTAATTGCATCCTTAATGTCCTTAGTAATCCATGGCTTATTGTTAGAATAAAGTTTTATAGTTTTACATGGGATAAGCAAATCCGTACAGAATTTAATATAATCAGTAACACAGTCAGTCACACAATCCACCTCTTTAGAGTCTTCATCATAGAAAACAGACCAATCAGTACACTCCAGACAGTCTTGCAAATCCTGACACGCCCCCTTTGACCATACATGCACTGTTTTTGTAGAAACAGGCTGTCTACGAGCCAAAGTGGTGTACTTGGAGGAAAGGAGCACTAGATTATGGTCCGACGTCCCAAGTGGAGGGAGGTCAGTAGATTTGTAGCTGTCTTTAATATTTGCATAAAAAAGGTCAATAGTTTTTTCGCCCCTCGTTGGGCAGTTGACAAACTGCCTAAATGAGGGCAGCGACGCGGAGAGGGTACAGTGATTAAAATCACCATTAATCACAACGAGAGCGTCCGTTGTGTGACTCTGAAGTTCATGAACAACTCTTGATATCGAGTCAGTTGCCAATTTAGCATTGGCAGATGGAGGGATGTATGTTACGATTACAATGACATTCGTAAACTCCCGTGGAAGGAAATAGGGTCTGCAACTCACCGCCAGTAGTTCAATGTTTGGGTCACACACTCTGTGCTTTTCCGTAATGTGTCCAGGATGACACCACTGATTGTTAACGTACAGGCAGACACCACCGCCCGATTTCTTGCCTGCCTTCTCAGGATCCCTATCATGTCGGATCATTGTAAATCCATCCATTTCCATATAAGCCGTAGTAATGCAATCCGTAAGCCAAGTTTCTGTAAAGCACAGAAGGCTGCACTGTCGGTATAGTCTGTCATACCTCACCAGCGACGCTAATTCATCAACTTTGTTGACTATGGAGCGCACGTTTCCCATAATCACAGACGGGAGAACAGGCTTGTGCTTCATGTGTCTGTTTCGAACCTTTACACCACTGCGTCGGCCTCTTTTCCTCCGTTTCATCTCCGGGGGTAAATCCCATTTTGGACAGTCATCGTTGATCATTGTATCCCGAATGCTGCACAACTCTCCCACAGTGTAGGAGACAACCGCGTCCGTATCAGCCACTCCGAGACATTGTATTCCAAAACGGATACATCCACTCCACAAAATAAACCACAGTAGCACACATATGTTCACCTTAAGTCCAAACATGTTGCTTGTGATTTTTGACGTTTAAACAATGAACTGTGTTTGAGAAACAAGACTGACAAACAAACGATCACTCTACAGGTAGCAAGTCGCCGACAGGGCAGGCGCCATATGATCACGTCACGTCATACATTTGCTACAGTATTAAATAGGAATCTAGGGTTATTTTTGTTATCTTCTATTAGGGTGGAGAGATATGTTGATCTCGCAGCACTAAGAGCTTTTCTATACTTCAGGAAGCTCTCCTACCAAGATAATTTGAACGCTACCAATTTTGTTTGACACCATTTACGTTCCAATTTTTGAGTAGTCTGTTTTAAAGTGTGCGTGTAATCATTATACCAGTGTGCTAATTTTTTTTCTCTCTGATCATTTTCCTTGTAAGTGGAGCTACATTATCTAAAGTATAGCAGAATGTTGACTAAGCATTCAGTTGCCTGATCAAGTTCTGTGGGGGCTGACAGTGATGATCCAGTCAAAGTTGATAACTCTGGGGGATTATTTATAAAACTCTGCAGTAGTTAACGTGAATGCACATTTATAATACAGTAGCATGGTGAGGTGCATATATTATTGCTCAGACATATTTTGAATAAGATGAGAATGATCTGAGTTAACTTCAGACTGTGGAAATGTGACTATTTTCTATATTTAACCCGAATGTCCCACCCCTTAAGAAATTACTGACTATGCTACTGTTAACATGACAACACGCAAATTATACCAATGTGTCAGGTTACTCAATACTAATATTCAGTACGTTGGTGTCAGTAGTTCTGGAGAGGGCGGAGCTGGGGCCGGAGGTAAAATTGAAAGTAACCACTCAAGCCACTCCGGTCCCCTGTGGTTTGAAGAATAAAATAACTGTGTTGCAACATCATTATCTGCCTGTCTGCTTTTCAGTATTCCTCCCACCTCAGGGACATACTACACTGGATTATAGTGATATTTCACACTAATTGTTTAACCTTAATTAGTAAATCACACGTCTTCAATCTTGTGTAATCAGTCATTTAGTCTAGGGGTTCTCAACCTTTTCTGCTTTGAGGCCCACCTATTCATACTTGTAACGAGTTGAGGCCCACTAAAAAGATCCTCAATTATTTTTGGCTCATCTATTCCATTAGAATCTAATAATCTGTTGTAAAAAAAAAGTGTATTAATGGGATGCAACATCACTCCCTGTTACCGATGGGAGCCCAGGAATTAAATAAGTGTAATAAAAACAAACTATTTTTAAATTGTAGATATTGTATATAAAACTGTATGGATGTGCCAGAAGCCAACATAAAACCATGCATGCAGGGCAGTCTCATTCAAAAGGGATTAATGATCCAAAAGTGGAGTCTGATCAATGAACACAAGAACTTATTACCATGGTTGTGTACAGAAAACAAGCAAGTTATTAAAACCAAGAAGTACACTCAAAAGAAGTGGATATAAAAACCACTCAATGGGATAGATCCTTGCACGATAACAAAGAAGGATTTTTCCTCTCAGTTGGGAAAATGATCCATCTGTTAAGTTCCCCAACACATCAAACTACCTGGTGCTGCAGACATTGTTCTACATGGACAAACACATGAAAATCTGGAAGAGCATGGAGGCGTACAACTTGTGTGTGGCTGGGTTAAAGATCTGGTGATCAGGACACTACAAGATAGACAGCGGTAGATGGATCTAAGTGCAGGAAGAGTGTTTATGAGAAGGCATGATCTTTAAGTCAAGTTTATTTTTATAGTGCTTTTAGAGAGAGTGTATGTAATGCCTTATTGTAATGCTTTAAAATGAATACATCATTAGTAACGACCAAAATGAATTCATAAAGCAGGGGGGAAAATAATCTCATTTTATTAACAAACACAAAACTATCAATAAATCGCTGCTTCCAGATCCCAGAAAAAGGCAGCCTTGCCTCAGGGCTAATGTCATATGACGTCACGCATGGAACCCTGCACTGCAAATTATTTGGAACTTGCCAAGATTTAAAATCTCATTTTTAGACAGAATAGATAATTTGCCTGGTTTTAAAAGTTATTTACATATTTTTAATCGTTAATATTACAGTATAATCTTAAACTGAGCATGAACATGACTTGTCTAATAGTCCAGGAATCTTAAAACTGAGTGAACAACTTAAAATAAGCTAAATTAGTTCTCTCACCAAAGTCTCACCAAAATAAAACTTGTTTCAAGATTCAGTAATAAACTCAAGTTGCTTGATTTAAGAATTGCACATAACAATTGCACTGTTGAAAATACAATTTATGAAATAAAATGGCTCTGACTTCAAACATGTACAAACATAAAAGACAAACCATACAACCTCAACCACAACTCATGATACAATTACTCATTTTCAGTCGAGATGCAACAACTGTAAAAGTCAGGCCTGATCTGATGTTTAAAATATTTAGTTGATAGCTTATTCTATATTTATTTCATGTTCTCTTTGTAATTTTTGGTGTCTGTTTTTCACATGAGCTATGAGATTTTATTTACTGAAATAGTTGCTAATAGTGACTGAAGCATTACATACTGCATGTCTCAGGTGTTATACTCCCACACTGCTGACAATTTCTTTCACATGACCATGAATAGTGCAGTAAATCTAGTTAAAATACAGCATCAACCCACCACTAATTGCAACCGAATTTATTTCTTCACCAGAGGTTGCAGAAGGGCCATAGAAATAACATACTAAAAGTCCCCGAAAATCCAAGTAGTGGAAAGGTGTTAAATTTATATTTTTCCAAAATGGCCAACACTATCTGATATATGCTAGAATAGGACACTTTGGATCATATAGAGATGATCTTGGTGTCTAAACATACATTTGGAGGGTTGACAAACCCATTGGAAATGATTATGACCTACAATGAATGGAGCAGAAACTAATGCCATATTGTTTTCAAAATGGCTGCCACTACCTGAAATATGCTAGAAAACAGCACTTTGGATCATTATATAGAGATGATCTTGGAGTCTATATCTACATTTTGAGAGGTGGCAAACCCAATGGAAATTAAGATTATGACCTACAATGAATGGAGTGGGAATATGTCTGAAGATTCTTAGTCATCCAGGTCATAGTAAACTGTGGGTGGTAAAAGAGAGCAACTGGACTTGCTTGAAGATTCTTGAAGACGTTTCACCTCTCAGCCGAAAGGCTTCTTCAGTTCTGTCTGACTAATAGGGAGTATCAGGTATTTATTCTCTCATGGATGAAAAGCAATCCTAAGGTGTCATTGAGTCATCCTGTTTGTGTGGGTCACTGGGGGCTGGGTGTGAATGGCCTAGAGCAGGGGTGTCAAACCTGATCCATAAAGGGCCGTGTGGCTGCAGGTTTTCATTCCAGCCATGCAGCAGCACCCTGATTTGGCTTATTCAATCAACTGACACACCCACCCTTTAATCAAGGGTGGGTGTGGCTGCAAGTATTTGACTGTGTGAAGACAGTTCAGTTGATTGAATGAGCCAAGTCAGGTGTGCTGCTGCATGGCTGGAATGAAAACCTGCAGCCACAAGGCCCTTTATGGATCAGGTTTGACACCCCTGGCCTAGAGAGTCCATTCAGTTGGGGTGATCAGTGGGTTGTTGGTTCTCCCTGTCCTCCTGTGAGTCACTGAAAACAGCTGGGTTTTGGTGTGCATTCAGTTGTCTGGGAACTGTGCCAAGGACTGCATTGTAGGTAGCTGATAAATGGTGTCTTACGCTACATTCACACTGCAAGGCTTAATGCTCAATTCCGATTTTTTTGTGAAATCCGATTTTTTTGTGAGGTCGTTCACATTAACAAATATATGTGACTTGTATGTGATCCTCAGTATGAATGAAAAGCGACCTAAAAGTGTTCCGCATGCGCATTGCAGGATACGACGACGTCACACGCAGTGAGCATGGCCAGTGTTTACGGAAGTAAAACCGCCCGGTTGCGGTATGACCCATCCAATCTAGCTTGAATAGCTGCATCCCCCCAAATGGAAATCAGCTCCCTAACCTCTGCATCCTTCCATTGAGAAGATTCAGAACCTTCACAGCCCGAAGCGTCCCTCGCATTGATGTCATGCGCAGGGGCGCAGATACGTTTTTTGAACTGGGGGGGACAAAAAACTGGGGGGGACAAAGCTGCCAGCAAACCAACCCCAACCCCGATATGCCTGTCAAACTTGTTGTGGGTTACCATAGCAACCTGTGCAGTCTGCGCAGCTCAACCAACCGAATATCAGTCTTTGTTTTATGTGAGTTGTTGTAACTATGTATACACTGCCGTGCACCTCAATAAACCGAATGGTAATTAGTCTTTTGATTTTTCCATGAGGTTTGCCTTATGCAAAGAAAGACAGCATAGACGTTTTTTCCTCCCTATAAGTGGGGGGGACCGAGCGAGGTGAATTTAAATCTGGGTGGGACGAGTCCCACCCTCTATCTGCGCCCGTGATTATGCGCCATGTTGTTGTAACTTTTTTTGAGAGACCCGCCACCTACTTCAGCGCAGAATAGTGACGTTTGTGGCTTGTTGATGACATGTAAGTCAGATGAATGCGACCTGGCGGTTCAGACTGAAGTCGCATATGAAAAGATCGGATAGGAATCGGAATTAGGACCACATATCCAAACGGCCTGGGTCGGATTTGAAAAAATCGGATCTGTGTCGTTCATATTGTCAATAAAAGATCGGATACAGGTCACATATGGGCGAAAAGATCGGATTTGAGTCACTTCAGCCTGCAGTGTGAACATAGCCTTAGACCTGGTGACCTTAGCCTTAGCCTGGTGACCTCTGTTCAGTGACGGCTGTTCCAGGTTGACAAAAATGGCTTCTTTAACTCCTCGCTCATACCAACAATCATCTCTGGCTAAAATGAGTATGTTGCAATCCTGAAATGAGTGTCCTTTGTTGTTAAGATGAAGATAGACAGCAGAGTCCTGGCCTGAGGAACTGGCTCTCCTGTGTTGAGCCATACGCCTGTGAAGTGGTTGTTTTGTTTCCCCAATATATGAGACCATGCATTCCTCACTGCACTGAATTGCATACACTACGTTGTCCTGTTTGTGTCTGGGTATTCTGTCCTTAGGGTGGACCAGTTTCTGCTTCAGGGTGTTACTGGGTCTGAAATGTACCGGAACGCATTCCCACCACAGAAGCAGTCGAATCTGTTAGAAAATGACTCCTTCAAGACAGCACCTTAGTGGATAGAATGAACCTCACCATGGAACAGATTCTACTTGACCACCACCTATTTCCAGTTTAATGAAAGTTTCTACAGACAGAAGCAGGGATGTGCCATGGGCTCCCCGGTGTCCCCTATTGTGGCCAATCTATACATGGAGGAAGTGGAACAAAAAGCTTACCACTTTTTCAGGAGTTGCTCCCAGCCACTGGTTCAGATATGTGGATGACACCTGGGTTAAAATCAAAACCCATGAGGTGGAAGCCTTCTCTAAGCACATCAATGCAGTGGATATCAACCTCAATTTCACACGGAAGGACATTAGTGGGAATAATCTAGCCTTCTTGGATTGTGACGTACACATTAGACAAGACCGAAGCCTTAGCGTCGAGGTCTACCAGAAACCCACACACAGACCAGTACCTACTCTTCAACTCACACCACCCACTGGAACACAAATTGGGGGTCATTAGGACCTTGTAACACAGGGCTCAGAACATTCCTACAATGGTAGAGGGAAAAGAGAAGGAGCAAAATCACATCAAGAAAGCACTTCAGAACTGCAGGTATCCTAACTGGGCTTTCTTCAAGAGCAGAAAAAGGAACATAATGGACAAGAAAGATAACAGGAACAAATTCAAGAACATTGTCATTCCCTACATTTCTGGTCTATCTGAGAAAGTCAGGAGGATCTTCTACAAACAACATTCCGGTACATTTCAGACCCAGTAACACCCTGAAGCAGAAACTGGTCCACGTAGTGTAGATACGTAGTGTAGAAAGATAAGTACAAACACATTCACTGAACCCCCCCTTCCCGTAATATAGTCCAATCCCACGATGCATTGCGCAGGCCAGACACTACTAAAGTAGCCCCAAGTTTGAACCGCTTGGTTTGGCTCTCGTTTCCCTGCATTGGAATTACACAGACCATTCAAACAAACCACCAAACACCGAAACGCCGCCAACAGACACGCCCAACACAAAATACAAAAAGACAAAGAACGCTCAAAGATAAGTACAAACACAACATTCAACAATGACCATTTTATCGTGTGTGGCATAGCAAATTGTTTAAGAGTACAAACCACTAAAGATGAAGGCAATATATGTGTGTGTGTGTGTATATGACTCTCTGCTACTAGCTTTAGGTGTGCACCCCCGCTGTCGTAGCCATAATATTATTGTTTAATGAAAGCAGCATGTAAATGGGAAAAATAACAAGCGTGTGTTACGTGCTTAATGAGACAATAGGCAGTGCTACAGGTGCCGCTTGTGGACGGAGACAGAGGCCTCCATCACAAGATTAAAGCGAATTTTTTTTTTTTATAAATCTAGCCATTTGATTAAAATTTGTAAAACTAATAAGCAAATCACATTTATCATTCATAATTGGCACAAATTTTATGACTTGATCTATTAATTGTTACAACTGTGAACTAGTAGGAACCATTAGGAAATATTAAGCTATAAACCTGTTAGCATATATAGTGCTATTTGTACTTCACCACAGACAATTAGTATTGAGATTAGTTTTCAGACATGGCTTGCATGCCACTTTCTCTTGGAAGAAATGGTTTAACGTTGATCTTTTTTTTCGTGCTCTCACGGAAGGCGGTCGCATTTCTCTCCCTCTCCTCTCCCTTATCTTCCCTGCTTTGCTCCTCTCGTCTCGTCTGTCTACTGTCTATACTTTTGAGAGAGACTGTCCGCACTGCTCTCCAAACTAAAAATCATGGAATTGATAAATTGGTCTCTCAACGCAATTGACACAATTTTCTCGATGAGAAGCCTGGGTTCGGGGGAACCAGCCTGTCCTGCCGGAACGTTCGCAGCTGGCTACATGATGGATGCATGGGAGAAGTGGCGGGTCGTGTGCCTGGCAGTTCTTTCTGTGGAGGACATTGAAGACATCTACCTATTCGGAACCATGATTACAGGTCTTTTGCTGATTGGATTAGGCATTGCCTTGGTTTATCGAGGAAATCAGAAAATGGTGACAGTTTTTCAAAGCCCCATAAAGCTGCCCAACATGATTGAAGTGGTGGGCAGAGCTGTCGGCACTCAGACTGTGGCTTTTCAGAACTTGAACCACAACATGGATAACATCATGGAGAAGCTTTTGGCTTTGCAAAGGAAAATGGATCGATTCAGAGACCAGAATGGACAAACAGAGTAGTTGTGTAAAAGAATGCGTCTACTGGCCCCAAGACCAAACAATCCCAATCTTGTCTGCTTTCGGCCCCCTCAGACAGCACTGGCCTCGGTCAAGGCAGTTGCTGGAACAACAACTCCCCCTGAAGGTCACTGCAGTGAGATGCTCTTGCATTCTTCCCCCACTTCCCACAGTCGCCGCTTTTTACCCCCAGTGTGACAAGCGGGTGCACGACCAGTGCCGTCATGACTGCAGGAATGGACGGCTGCTTGCTTGCGCTGGGTTACCTCCACTCCCCCCCCTTACCCCCCCTTCCCTGATTGCCCCCCTCCCCCCTCAAGTCCCGAGTTTTCATGTTGTAAAGTGTACTTATTTTGTGCTTATGTGCTGAGGTGTTTTTTTAATGTTCCCACACTGTACTCCCCACAGGAGCATAGTGTGGGGGTTGCTTTTTCTCCTCCCCTCTCCTCATGTTACTCTGTATTTTTTATTTCCATCCCTGTCTTCCTGTCCTGTCTACTCCCCCTCTGTCAATTGTATGTGTATGTATATGTACATGCACGGACAGGTTGATGGCCAATTTCACTGGTACTTGTGACTAGTGACAATAAAGGGTTCATTCATTCATTCATTCATTCATTCCAACTGCAGCAATATCTTCTCCTGTGACCACAATTCTTGGAATCCTTTCTGTACTTGCTCTACCAGGTGTTATTGCTGAAATCATGCTCATACCATGAAATGTGTTATAACCATCAATGGTACATGTGTTGTGGTCAACATTGTCTGTGACATATTGGACAAATGTTTCCACTGTGAGATTTGGGATTTCAGTTCCCTGACTAGCTGCAGCACTCCTTTCAAACCTATTCACTTCAGCATAGGTAGAGCAGAATCCAAGACTACAAAGTGTGTCTAGTAAAAATCTGGAACCATACTGATGGTTGAGCTGAACCCCTAGAGCAAGCTGTAGTGGAGCAATGATTACACGGGGTCTTGATGATTGCATAATAACTTGGCCAATGGCGGCTACCTTACATTTACCATCTTTGCTTGTGATCAAATTTTCAAGAAACATCCAGAGTGAATCAGGTAGGAAAGAAACTGCTGTATCCACAGAGGAAATTTCTTTGTAAGCAGGATAAGAACCTTGGTCTTGGACTACTGACTTAATGTCGTTTTTTTTTTTTAACCAGTTTTGCAGCCATTTCTATGATCCGCCTTTTCTCAAGATCTGGGTTCTTTTCTTTTGGTGCAGCATAGAAATCATGCAAAATACTTGAAGCAGTACTCCACATTGTAACTACATTCTTCTTGCCATCAATCTCTGTAATTATTACTTTATTCCCAAAGTGACTTTTGATCTGTTATTTCATGTGGGTAAAACCATATGCTGCTGCAGCTGTGTCTGGTAGGTAGCTTTCCATTTTCTCAATGAGATAATTGACTGTAGTTTGCTCATCATTTTCCTGCAGATATTCCATAACCTTCAAAAATGCTTCAGCCTGTTCTACACTCTCGGGTCGACCTGGTTTAAAGCATTTCACACCAACATCAGCTATGTACTTTTTGGGAATTTGCTTGCCAGTTCTGAAGCTTACACTACACGACTGGTGGTAGACTGTATCAACTGCTGGTAAGTCAGCTAGAAACTGCACTCTGGACTTGACCTTAAAGGAGATACGCAGAGCCTTTATTTTTAAATACATTTCTGAGTGGATAGTATCTCCATCCTTCACTCTCGTATGCTGCATAGACCGGAATAAAAATATATTTTTGAGAGTTAAAATCGACCGCAAAGTTGGCATTCAAGCTGCCCTGCTGAGCCAGCCAGCCCTGAGTGCGTGACATCACGGGGTAACTGGTTTTAAGGCTGAGGCCTTTTACAGCTATAGACCAAAGTCATGTATAAAAATATAGGTGCATCCCTAATCCTCAGGCCGATATCTATGGGCAAGAATATCAAAGACCATATTTTATTGGCACAAACACACTTTCTCTGAAACTGATAGAAAAATATGAAGTGTAATCAATGAGCTCATGTACTAATTCTGTAGCCTGGACAAGAGTGAGCATTGCCACTTCATATGCCAGTAAGTTTTGATTCAAATTCAAAGTTTCATAGCACTGGTACTTAAAAGCAACAAAAGAGGAATCGATCAAAAAGATATCCCTTATCAGTCCAAACACTGGAAAAGTGTCATCCACATCTGTAATAATCATAGACTTCCCACTTACCATATGTACTTACTGCCATTGAGGATATACCATTTCACTGAGAATGGATTGTATGACTGCTACTCCCCCAAAAAATCTTTGATGTATTAACGTATTCAGTATTTGTAACAGCTGATACAGGCCCCGATTCTTTTTCATATAAAAAAATTGGATGCTCAATGCCCATTTCATTCTGACAACATTCAAGAAACTGACTGTGGTTTGCTAGTGATTTACAAAACATTAACATTTAACTTAAAAGCCCACTGCTTAAAATAGCAGTGCTTTGCCTCAAAGTGCATGTACATACTCCTTATTAAAAGGACTAAGGGGTATGATTTGACTAGGAAGATGCAACATGTAATGCTGATTGGGTAGTACATTGGCTTCAGGGAAAAGTTGTTTGAACTGATACAGGTGTTGCTCAGTCATACTTTTGAGCTGTAATATGGTTTGTAAAGAAATAATAGGAGCAAGGACTATCTGAACTCAATTAACTTCATAAATTTAATATACTCATTGTCCACATCATTCAAAAGAAAAAGGAAATATATTTTTAAAAGTAATTAACATCTGCCCACAAGACTGTTTCAATCTGTTATCATTAGCTACTAGAGTGCTGACACTAACAGGACAAGGTTTATCCCATTATTGAGAGGGGAGTAAGGAAAATTTTTAATGGCTGAATTAAACTCCTAGTTCTCTCTGTCCTGACAGAATAAAGTGTTTCAATACAAGCTTAACTTCCATTGGTGCGACACCTTCAAAAATAACATGCATTATGTCCTGTGGAGTTTGTTTGATCAGGTCAAATGCAGGATCAACTAGTCTGCTTCTTCTGTTAATCCCATAAGTGGTTTTGAGGGACGCCTTCAAGGAATCTGTGTTTACTTTGTCTATTTCAAGACACTGCCTGATATGCTTTTCCAAAGTTCTTCTCCTCAAAAACACTTTGCATATCCTCAAAAAGGTGCATTCACAGTGTCTACATTTGTTATAAGCAAAACCGACACCACCTTTAAAGCCAGCAAGCTCATGTTGGATAAGTGTGTCTCCACATTCGGTTATCACAGCAACAAACAACTCAATTTCACCATTTGGTATTTCAGTCTTTACACCACTGTAAAGCAGTGATCGATTTTGAATTCTTTTTAGTACATCAATACCCAAAAGGCATTCAGCCTTTGAGAAAATAAAAGGTTGAGATGTAAAGAGGGCCCCATCAGTAAAATCATACAAGATTCCTTCTCTGCTTCTTTGTGGTACAGTGTTCAACATGGTGAAGATTCTGGAATTGGTCAATAACTGCTTTAGACTTTGAATTAGTGGTACATAGTAAAAACTTTTGTTTCTTATGGGCATAACCCTTGAAAGACCTCGCTTCACCCAACAAATCTTCTGGGACACTTCCTGTGGGTTGAATGGATTGAATAGTTCCTGAATGGTCCTATTTGGTCCATATGCAGTGGTGGAGAAAGGATCTATGAACGTATCAAACGTAGCCAAAGCCTCATCTTGTAGCCGAGTGGTCATCTCGGGATGCTTTTCAAAACACCCTTCTCATTCTCTCCCTCAGTGTATCCAGGAGAACAGCTTAGTATTGTTGCACCCCAAGAGGACACTGTTGACCGTTCTCTATGAAAATATTTGAAATTCATTAAAGTTTTTCAGCACTATTAATCCAAACCAAGAGGTCCACAGTATACACCAACACCGCGAAAGGGATTGCCATTATAAACAAATAGGATATTAATTGTATAAAATGTATTGATCCATCAGGACAAACTTACCTGTGACAAGTGGTACTGTTCCCAGACACAGATGGCAAAACCTGCAGCAGATCTGGCAATGTCAGGTCTGGTTGTGGATGTTACAGCAACAGCTTCTTCCTTTAGAGGATAACAAAAAGCTTTTTTTTCCCTTCCATTTTCTGGGAGACCAACACAATTATGGTGGTGTCTGACTTAAACTAAAGCTGTTTTTTTGTATCTTATTGTTAAAAAAAAAACATTTCTTGAATATTTACAATGGACAAAAATACCAGTTACAAGACAAAGAAACAAATCCAAAGAGGTGCAAGTATAAAATTGACTCCAAACACGTGGCAAATAAGCAGCGTTGTTACTCAGCAGGTGTGATCAGTTACTTTTGTTACTCCTTAAAAAAAATTAAATTTAACTAGGGGTAATTCCAAATTGTGAATGTTCAATGATTAGTTGGAAAGAGCCTCATTCCTCTGCCCATCTCCTTGTCAAACACCTGCTTATGAAACAAGGATCATTCCATTCCAGCTCTATGGGGGTGCTAAATGTCCAATTTTACATAGATATGTCGGTTTTCTCCAAATAAATCATGACTCAGACCATCTTGGTATAAATATCAACTTCTTAGTACCATCAATATAATTCTGAAAATAACTCCTGTACCTGGTGGCACAGTGGTGTAGTGGTTAGCGCTGTCGCCTCACAGCAAGAAGGTCCTGGGTTCGAGCCCCGGGGCCGGCGAGGGCCTTTCTGTGTGGAGTTTGCATGTTCTCCCCGTGTCCGTGTGGGTTTCCTCCGGGTGCTCCGGTTTCCCCCACAGTCCAAAGACATGCAGGTTAGGTTAACTGGTGACTCTAAATTGACCGTAGGTGTGAGTGTGAATGGTTGTCTGTGTCTATGTGTCAGCCCTGTGATGACCTGGCGACTTGTCCAGGGTGTACCCCGCCTTTCGCCCATAGTCAGCTGGGATAGGCTCCAGCTTGCCTGCGACCCTGTAGAAGGATAAAGCGGCTAGAGATAATGAGATGAGATGAGACTCCTGTACCTTTTTAATTAGGGCTGAACAATTAATAGAAAATGTCAATGAACTCGCACTATGGTCCTGCGCAATTTTCAGATCGCAATTATGCAATATTTCTTTATGATCAAATGTGTGTCAAAATACCATTTTAATTTAAATCTTTTGCAGCAGAGGTGTTTTGGCCTACATATACACAGATGTAAAAATAAAGTTTTGTTTGGTGCAGAAATTGGGACAAGGGGGGGGGATTAGTTAGAATTAGCTTACTAAGCCTTCAGAAGTCAAAATACATTTAAGTAAGTTAGACGGACACTTATGGAGATAGGGCTGCCAACAACGTGAGGCTGCGGTGTTTCAGGCCATGATGCATCAGGCAATATTTCCACAGTGCTGGTTGTTGCAGGAGTGCTACAGTTGGCAAAAACCGACACACCAAAATTTTCCAAGCCCAAAGAGTGGGATGTGGGGGTCGTTCTCCATCCATTTGATGGGCATCCGTTCTACATCCAGACGACAACCATGAACTGCATTTATGTGGCCGAGGAGCACCTTTCGACTTAAAGCAACAAAGACGAAACAGATCATGCAGTTAGGTCCATAAATATTTGGACAGAGACATTTTTCTAATTTTGGTTCTGTACATTACCACAATTAATTTTGAACAAAATTCAGATTCAGTTGAAGTTCAGACTTTCAGCTTTAATTCAGTGGGTTGAACAACATTGCATAAAAATGTGAGGAACTAAAGCATTTTTTAAACACAATTCCTTCATTTCAGGGGCTCAAAAGTAATGACAAATTAAATAATTGTAAATAAAATGTTCATTTCTAATACTTGGTTGAAAACCCTTTGTTGGCAATGACTGCCTGAAGTCTTGAACTCATGGACATCACCAGACGCTGTTTCCTCCTTTTTAATGCTCTGCCAGGCCTTTACTGCAGCGGTTTTCAGTTGCTGTTTGTTTGTGGGCCTTTCTGTCTGAAGTTTAGTCTTTAACAAGTGAAATGCATGCTCAATTGGGTTGAGATCAGGTGACTGACTTGGCCATTCAAGAATATTCCACTTCTTTGCTTTAATAAACTCCTGGGTTGCTTTGGCTTTATGTTTTGGGTCATTGTCCATCTGTATTATGAAACGCCGACCAATCAGTTTGGCTGCATTTGAGCACACAGTATATCTCTCAGTACCTCAGAATTCATCCAGCTGCTTCTATCCTGTGTCACATCAATAAACACTAGTGACCCAGTGCCACTGGCAGCCATGCATGCCCCAGCCATCACACTGTCTCCGCCGTGTTTTACAGATGTGGTATGCTTTGGATCATGAGCTATACCACGCCTTTGCTATACTTTTTTCTTTCCATCATTCTGGTAGAGGTTGATCTTGGTTTCATCTGTCCAAAGAATGTTCTTCCAGAACTGTGCTGGCTTTTTTTTTTTTAGCAAAGTCCAGTCTAACCTTTTTATTCTTGAGGCTTATGAGTGGCTTGCACTGTGCCGTGAACCCTCTGTATTTACTTTCATGCAGTCTTCTCTTTATGGTAGATTTGGATATTGATACACCTACTTTCTGGAGAGTGTTGTTCACTTGGTTGGCTGTTGTGAAGGGGTTTCTCCTCACCATGGAAATTATTCTGTGATCATCCACCACTGTTGCCTTCTGTGGGCATCCAGGTCTTTTTGCATTGATGAGTTCACCAGTGCTTTCTTTCTCAGGATGTACCAAACTGTAGATTTTGCCACTCTTAATATTGTAGCAATTCCTCAGATGGGTTTTTTCTGTTTTCGCAGCTTAAGGATGGCTTGTTTCACCTGCATGGAGAGCTCCTTTGACCGCATGTTTTCTTCACAGCAAAATCTTCCAAATGCAAGCACCACACCTCAAATCAACTCCAGGCCTTTTATCTGCTTAATTGAGTGATATAATGAAGGAATTGCCCACACCTGCCCCTGAAATAGCCTTTGAGTCAATTGTCCAATTACTTTTGGTCCCTTTAAAAACAGGGTGGCACATGTTAAGGGGCTGAAACTCCTAAACCCTTCATCCAATTTTAATGTGGATACCCTCAAATGAAAGCTGAAAGTCTGGACTTTATGTCCATTATATAACTATAACCTGAATATGTTACAGTAAACAGGTAAAAAAACAATTTGTGTCAGTGTCCAAATATATATGGACCTAACTGTACATCACACCGCCATGGTGATAAGTTACTTTAAAACGAATCTTTAACAATAATATATATTTTTTTAATTACAGTATTTTTAGCGCCTGCACACTCAGTTCATGTCCGTTACACCTGGATGACATCAGTCTATGTTGAAGCAATTTCCCGCTCTGATAACTGAGACACATGTATTTGTGATGTGAACCAAGCGAACAATTCAAGATCAGCAACCTAAGCTATATTGTTAAATTTTATTTGCAAAAACAATATTTGTAGGACCACGATTTTATTAAGATCTATAACCGTGTTTCAACTGTCCACCACTGTTAGGTTTTGCTGGGAATCAAACCTGGGTCGCTGGTGTGGTAACCCAGCAACCCCCCACTAGACCACCAGGGGAATGACTCAAGTGCAGAGGAGTGGGACGAAAGTAGAGTTCAAAACAGTTTATTGCCAAAGCTCAGAAGATCAGGAAAATCCAAACGCAAAAAATCCACAAAAGTAAAATCCAAACGCACAGAAGATACAAGGGAAAAACAAAACATCCAAAAGTTCAAAGTCCAAAAATGCAAAACCAAAGAAGAGGCAAAAACCCAAATGCTCAGAAGATACAAAAGTGGCAAGTCTCTAGTTAACAAAAACAGTCCAAAAAGTCCCAAGAAAGCAAAATACCAAAAAAATAGGGACATAGGCAAGGTACACAGAACAGAGGTTACTAGCTATGAACAACACAAAGACTCAGTGACTAGAAACCCAACAGAGGAAGTATAAATATCCAAAACTAATTGAACACAGGTGAAAATAGGTAATTAAGACTAGGTGGGGCACAAGGCACATGAAAAACAAAGAAGCACATTAGCCATTGCCAACTTTTGCTAGCTTACTCCAGCTGTGGGTTTTTGCCAGATGCTGTGTTAAGGCTTGAGGAGCAAGCCGGAGAACTCTGTTAACTCGACATGGACAAGTTTGAGGACACCATGCTGTATGTTGGAGGGTAAGTCACATTTTTAATTTGTTAGCTGGTTAGCTAAGCAATGTTAGTATCCATCTTTGTAGGTGGGATTGTTAATGTAGTGTACTGTTAGCTGGATAATGCTTGTCTGCAAAAAAGGCCATGGATGATAACCATCATGAGAGAAAATAAGTAAAATTATTTCAGTTCTCAGGTATTAGTTGTTTGACAGTGTACCTAAAGCATTATTGTGGACAATTTAATATACTCAAGTATTAAAAGTAAAATAAAAATCATACTGCACATATTTAAATGTACCAATACACTTTCTATCGTACATGTGCTTCTACCATGCAGCCACATCCAAAGACAAATAGCAACTCTTTACATGACTAGGAGCCAGAAAATGTCTCATCTAAAATTAGATATGCCATATCAATTTACAGCTGCCAATATTGATGAGGAGGCTTTGAAAATCCTTAGCCGGGATGACCTGAAGGATCTTTTTCCTGGCCCTGAAGATTTTCTCAGAAGCAGCTTTGGAATTTCAGTCAAAAGGTAAATACATACTCAACTAATGGGATTATTGTCCAAATTGTCTCACGTGATTAATGCTCTTAATTGCATCTTTTTTTTTATCCCCGACAATTGTAATAGTGTGAAAGTACTAATGATCAAGATGCCACTACTTGTCATGGAAGTGGGATTATACCCTCAACTAGTGCCATGCCACCAGGCCAGCCTCAAGCCTCCACTCCCATATCCCAAACTGACAAAACAATGAAAATACCAGACCCACCAGAGTATGTGGTGTACACAGATTCAGAGTTGGACATGGTATGCAGTCAGTACTTTGCATTGCTCCACAGTGGAAAGGAAAAGGGCTGTAAGATGTATAAGGAGCTCTGTTGTAGACTTGTAAGGAACACAGTCACCAGCATGGTTGCAATCCTGTGTGCTAGTCCAACAGGGAAAGAAGTAAAGTACCCCTCCAAACTCAAAATGAGAGCAATGTCATAGAAGATGGTTAACCATTACCCCATATTACGTGATGCTGACACACACATGCCATATGCAAGTAAAAAAAACTTTAAAAAACCAAAACTGAGTGGGACAGCAACAAGACAATTTATCAAACACTCTTTTACCACAGCTGACCATCTACCCCAAAATGTACAAGCAACTCCAAAATATGAGGTTCCCAAGGAAGATGCAGGGCTCTGTGCTGCAATGAGGCAGGGCCAAGAAGACTCTGTTCAGCTCAAACACAGACAATGGGACAGATGACATAAGTGGCAACACAAGTACAGTACCATACTTGAAAGCAATGATGATTTAAGCAAGGACAACTCCAGTGCAGGTGTATGCCTCATCTCACCTCATCTCATTATCTCTAGCCACTTTATCCTGTTCTACAGGGTCGTAGGCAAGCTGGAGCCTATCCCAGCTGACTACGGGCGAAAGACTGGGTACACCCTGGACAAGTCGCCAGGTCATCGCAGGGCTGACACATAGACACACAACCATTCACACTCTCATTCACACCTACGGTCAATTTAGAGTCACCAGTTAACCTAACCTGCATGTCTTTGGACTGTGGGGGAAACCGGAGCACCCGGAGGAAACCCACGCGGACAAGGGGAGAACATGCAAACTCCACACAGAAAGGCCCTTGCCGGCCACGGGTTCGAACCCGGACCTTCTTGCCAGAGCCGGCCCGTGGCATAGGCAATATAGGCAAATGCTAAGGGCACTGCATCCATCCAGGGGCGCAGAAACGGGGGGAGAAAAATTATGACTTCCACTATTCTGAAAACGAGTCAGCATTATAATGTCTTAGCCTAATTTAATTGTACAGCAAAGCATGTAGTCAGGGTGCGATTTGTCAAAAAAAGCGGGGTGGGGTGGGGTGGTGGTTGTTAATCATGAAACAATAAGTGCTCAACAGTGGTTCGCCCTGTCTATAGTGTGTCTTCGGGCGCGCAAGTGCACATCCGCGGCTATTCTCTGTTTTGGCCATGTAATAGCCTAAGTGCAAAGTATGCCCAGGGGCGCCAAGGGCGACCAAAACCCCACCAAAAAGGAGGGATGGAGTTATTGAATGGAGATGTTACCAAGTGCATCAGTGATGTACAGTGTTTTCAACCACTGTGCTGCCGAACTTAGTACCGCGGAACACTAGTGTGCCGTGAGAGATCACCAAGTGTTCCATGGAAAATTATAGAATGACTGTATATTGTAAATATTGGCAACAGCGTTTTAGTTTCAGTCAACATTTTCTATTGGTGATGTGCCTTGAGATTTTTTCATTGAAAAAAGTGCGCCCTGGCTCAAAAAGGTTGAAAAACAAGTGTAGCCTACGCAGTAGTGGTCGGTGATTTCCTTATGCCTACTAAAAATGCACAATGATAGGTTATAAGGGGGGCGGGGGGAGCGGTGTTCATCGGGGAATGAGAATGGCTATCCACTGCAAAAGTAGCCCAGACTACAAGTGCTTAAATGAAGAAATCCAAGCTCTCAGGTGCGCAAGGGCGCAAACGAAGGCTACAGGAAGAAACAAATAGAGCGAAGTCGTAAGTCTGATCTAATCTCTCATATCAATCATTATAGTGGCAAATTAATATTTTAGACGCCTGAATCAATGTCTGCCTAGCTAACTAGATGCAAACAGCAATAGACTTCAATAACAAAGTACCCATAATAGCACTTTTGTTTGAAAATACAGCCCATTGATGTCCTAACAGGGTGCTTAAGTTTGCACAATTTAGAAATGTAGAATTTTTTATTCATTTAATTTGTTAATTCTTCAGAGATGACTTAACTTTTAATAGCAAAAAAGAAACTAAAAATAATTTCTTGTTTATTGTCCATGCACTACACTTTGAACAGGGTGCGGAAGAGTTTTTGCCCATTATATGGAGATATGTATTGAATTTGCGTGGTCATTTTACTTTGTGACACTTTATGTTAATAATGATAACAATAATAACAATAATGAAAAAGATAAAAATGACTTCTTGTTTATTGTCCATGCACCGTACATTGTTTAATAGTAATAGAATAGAGTGATTAGATTAAAGTGTGAGGGCGGCACGGTGGTGTAGTGGTTAGTGCTGTCGCCTCACAGCAAGAAGGTCCTGGGTTCGAGCCCCGGGGCCGGCGAGGGCCTTTCTGTGTGGAGTTTGCATGTTGTCTGCGTGGGTTTCCTCCGGGTGCTCCGGTTTCCCCCAAAGACATGCAGGTTAGGTTAACTGGTGACTCTAAATTGACCGTAGGTGTGAGTGTGAATGGGTGTCTATGTGTCAGCCCTGTGATGACCTGGCGACTTGTCCAGGGTGTACCCCGCCTTTCGCCCGTAGTCAGCTGGGATAGGCTCCAGCTTGCCTGCGACCCTGTAGAAGGATAAAGCGGCTAGAGATAATGAGATGAGATTAAAGTGTTATTTAGATGTTATAAAAGGGTTTTTTTTTTCTTGGGGGGCGCACGCCAAAACTCAATCTTGCCTAGGGCAGCCAAAGACCTAGAGCCGGCCCTGCTTCTTGCTGTGAGGCGACAGTGCTAACCACTACACCACAGTGCCGCCCGGTGTATGCCTAAAGTGGGAAAAAATTAAAGCATGTTATAGTATTGGTTTCTGTACGTCTTAACATTGAAACCTTTATTGAGACTACAGTTGCCTTCATTTCATGATCCAGAGTGCATTGCAAGGCATGCACAATACTGGATATTTGCCTGTGCTTTCTAGTTATTTTTCATAGTTAAATTTAGAAACTTTTCAATTACTTTCCCCAGAAAAAGCATCCCCCACCGCAGCTACCCCTGAGTGTGCCAAGGATGCCAAACAATAGCACCCTGGCTTCACTGCTACCATTCAACTCAGCCTCAGGCTCCTCACCCAGGACTGTGACAGCTTCACCAACTGCACCTGCAGAGGATGTTGGTAAGCCCACCATCACCCTTTGCCACCTCTCAGCCTGCTATCTATGATAGATCTTGATTTTTAGATCAAATTACTTGAAAGATTTTGATCCA
The DNA here is from genome assembly GCF_027579695.1 of Neoarius graeffei. Taxonomy (NCBI): domain Eukaryota; kingdom Metazoa; phylum Chordata; class Actinopteri; order Siluriformes; family Ariidae; genus Neoarius; species Neoarius graeffei. Next base: position 27,242,977 of record NC_083596.1, on the reverse strand, counting down.
TCAGCTCAGTCATTGTCCATACTCTTGTGAACAATATTAAGCAAATTACTATAGTGTCCTAACTTCATTTGATTTGACCTATTTTTTACAGTGAAGCATCTCAAACATGCATTTAACCTAAAAGTTATCATGATGCATTTTTTACTTAAAAAATAAATTAGTTGATGAAATGGATAAAGTAACTTAATTGTCGAGATTTCTAAAACGTCATTAAGAAATTACTGCTCTACTCAAGCTTTTATTGTCCAAGACTTGATGTTGGCAGAAATGTTACTTCTGATAGGTGTACCTTACACTCTTTATGGATTTTGTTAATGTAAAAAAGTGTTTACTTTGAAGGTGTCTTTCCCTGACTCTCCCCTTTCCCTGGTTATCAATTTTAGCAGGCCAGGACAGTCTGAAGATGCAGGCAAGGCACTACAAAACATTGAGCAACATGTACAAGAAGCCCAATGCAAAACCCAACCAAAAGTGAGGTTGCTCAAATTTTGGACCTTGAGTTTGAGGCCAAATGGGCTTTCATTGATGCAGATATTGCAAGAGAAAAAGACTGACCCACAAAAATTTTTGAGGCATACCCATGCTTCAGAGACATACAAAATGTAAGTTTTTTAAATACCTTTGCTTGAATTCTTTGCTTCTGTCTGTGTAGGCTGCCATGTTTTAAGCTTGGTCAGTGATTGAATAACAGCACAATTTTGTCCTTGGCAATGGATGAGCTGCTACATCCTTGGTGGCACCAACTGCAAATACAGAGGAAATGAAGGGACAATGGACAGACTTGTGTGCAAAGGTGCAGTTCTAGGGCATGTGGAAGAAAGCCCTGAAGCTTCCTTTCCCCTTGGATGCATGTGGAGGCAAGTTACATACTTGCCAACTTTTCAAAATTCTCATGGGGGAGAAAAGTGCATGAATGACATTTTCAATTAGACAAGGGTATGATGCGCGGTTGAAATTATAAAAACAGTGGATCCCAATTAATTGCAAACCATTTGAAATGTATACAATTAGAGTTTTTGAATTGTTGATATTGTTCTATAAATTACTATAGGTTATGGGATTCATGCATCAGGTATGAGATAGCTCAGAGTGAAAAATCTGAAATACTCTTGTCTTGAATTTTAATATAATAACAATGAAAGGGAAGTCTTAAATCAAATTTTTAGCTGAAAAAATCTCATGCCTGAATATTGTATACATACAGAAACCCACAGAAAATAACACAAGTGATGCTTTAGAAGAATGTTTATAATTTCTTAAAATTGTCACAGTGAATAAAAGTATTATTGAATTGCATCAAATGTGTTTTCCTTCTGTAAGCTCATGTAAAAATACAGAGAACTATATCATATATAAATTAAAGTTTTATTAAGATTTAACCAAAATAGTAACAACTCAATTAAATACTTTACTGCAAAATTAAATACTGCACTGTCTTAGTACTACTAAAATGCATCTCTCTCACTAAACACTTTCCAACAGAATTTTTAAAAAGCACTAGAAATACTATCAAAATCCTATCAGAATGCATCAAAGGAATTTGCTCATTTGCAAACTTTGAAAGTTTTCAAACAAAATTTTAAAATGGCACTACAAGTACTACCATACGATCAAAATATACCCCACAAAGAAATTCACTCGAATGCAAAATTTTAGTACTACCAAAATACACTCACTAGTAATCTTCCACTTAAAAACTCAAAACCAATCACTTTCCAGATAATTCACTTGTAAACTTTCACTTAAAACTTTCAAACAAATTCAAAATAGCACTAAGACACTACCACACTATTCAAATACATTCATCAAACAAATTCTGTGTCATGCAAAATTTCACTAAATACTTTAGAAGTTGTACAGTTTGCTTCTGAAATGTATGGAAGACTAGTTTAATTTCACACTCAAATGTCCATTATATTCTGACTTAGGGTATCTTTACCTTAAAATGTGTAACTGGCTGGTCACACATTTGCTTATCCATGGAAATTCATTCTCCCATGCAACCTGGTATTTGCATTCATATTTTTGCCGTTTGGTATTTGGTTTAGTGGCCATGAATGACTGCTTGTAAAAAATGTCGGCCAGCCTGGGTGAATCCTACATTACGGAAGTGACTGTCGTTCTGTTCATTGATTGGTTAAAAATCAGTTGACGGCAGCAGTGTTTCTCATATGATTCTGATTGGACATAATCAGGAGTATTTTTAATTTGGCAGTAGGGATTTTCCCAAACCGGGAGTGTGGCAGCGGGGGCGGGGTCAAGTGCCGGTCTGTGACAGGAGGGCGGAGTCAGGGAAGGTGAGTGGCAGAATCACTACACCTGAGAGCAATTAACCTGTGTTTGTGTGTCTTCCCAGTGACCGCGCCCTATATAAGGAGGGAGAGCAGACAGCAGAGGAGCTCAACCCTGAACGAGACACTCGTCATGTGTGTGTGTGTCTGTTTGAATTGTTAGACTGAAAAAGTGTGACAATAAACGCTAAGTTGGACCTGATCTCTGTCCTGCCATCCTCTGTGCTCCACCCACCAGTATTGAACAACTACAGTGGTGCCGAAACCCGGGATCTGGAGTGCAGCAGCCTCACAGCCCCATGGAGTCCTCCCCGTTCACTGAACTGGTCCACGCCCTCGCCACGGCCCAGCAAAGCCAGCACCAGGTGCTACTCACCCTCCGAAAGGAGCAGGAACAGCAGTTCGAGGCCCTGGTGTTGGCCCAGCAAGAAGATCGACAGGCGTTCCGGCACCTCCTTCCGTCTGCGGGGTCCACCAGTGCTCCTACCACGGGCTCGTCTCCCCTCACAGTAACCAAGATGGGCCCACAGGACGACCCCGAGGTGTTCATCACACTCTTTGAGCAAGTCGCCGAAGCCTCGGGGTGGCCGATGGAGCAGCGGGCAGCGCGCCTCCTCCCCCTGCTCACGGGAGAAGCACAGCTGGCTGCGCTACAGCTCCCCGCTGACCGCCGGCTGGCCTACGCGGACCTCCGCTGGGCCGTCCTCCAGCCCATGGGGCGCACACCAGAACAGCAGCGCCAGAGCTTCCGCGCGCTGCGCTTGGAGGAAGTCGGCTGGCCGTTCGTGTTTGGCCAGCAGCTCCGGGACGCCTGCTGGCGGTGGTTGAGGGCCGACAACCGCGACACCGAAGGAATCATCGACCAGGTGGCACTGGAACAGTTCGTCGCTCACTTGCCAGCAGGAACCGCGGAGTGGGTCCGGTGCCACCACCCGGCGTCGCTGGATCAGGCAGTCGAGCTAGCGGAGGACCATTTGGCGGCTGTCCCGGCGGCAGGACAGCAGATGGCATCTTCTCTTCTCTCCTCTTCTCTCTCTCTCTCTCTCCCCCTCCTCCTGTGTCCCGTCCTTGCCCCATTCCCCCACTGCGGAGGCGGGGGCTGGCACCACCCCAGCAGGCCCGCCACACCCGCGGTGCCCTCCCATTTCTCCCTTCTGTGTCTGTCTCTCCCCCACCTCAGGTGAGTGAGTCCCAGATCACCGGTGCAGAGGGAATTTCCAGGCTGGTTTGCTGGCGCTGCGGGGAGCCGGGCCACATTCAACAGCAGTGCACGGCAATGGAAGTGGGCGCGGTGGTTTGGATCCCCGATGCACCAGAGGCCGCCCTCGATCGGGCCGGAGCGTATCGCATACCAGTGAGTATCCAAGGGGCTACATATCAGGCGTTGGTGGATTCTGGTTGTAATCAGACCTCAATTCACCAAAGCCTGGTTCAAAATGAGGCATTGGGGGGAGCACAAGGGGTGAAGGTGTTGTGTGTGCACGGGGATGTTCACCGCTACCCTTTGGTGTCGGTCCACATTATTTTCAGAGGGGAAGAATTCATAGTGAAGGCGGTGGTTAATCCTCGCCTTACCCACTCTTTAATTTTGGGGACTGATTGGCCGGGATTTCGGGGTTTAATGACACGCCTAGTAAAGAGTGGGTCCTGCTATTTGACAGGGGGAGGTCCCAGTGTCGCTTTGGCGGGAGCAGCTGTCACAGAGCCGTCTACGTCATCTCCGCGTCAGAGTGAGGAGCCGCCGGCTCCTCCTCTCTCTATTGGGGAATCCCTCATGGATTTCCCATTAGAGCAGTCACGAGACGAGACTCTGCGACATGCGTTTGACCAAGTGAGAGTAATCGATGGTCAAACGCTCCAGCCGAACGCCACCCCATCCTTCCCCTACTTCGCGATTATGAAGGATAGGTTATACCGAGTGATGCAGGACACTCAAACTAAAGAGAGAGTCACGCAGCTTTTAATTCCGAAGGGCCGCCGGGAATTGGTATTCCAGGCGGCTCACTTTAATCCCATGGCTGGACACTTAGGGCAGGATAAAACACTAGCCCGAATAATGGCCCGATTCTATTGGCCGGGGATTCATGGCGATGTCCGTAGGTGGTATACGGCATGCCGCGAATGCCAGTTAGTAAATCCAGCGGCCATTCCAAAAGCGCCTTTGCGCCCTCTACCGTTAATCGAGACCTCGTTCGAAAGAATTGGGATGGATCTCGTCAGGCCATTAGATCGGTCAACACGAGGGTACCACTTTATATTAGTTCTAGTGGACTATGCAATGCGATACCCGGAAGCAGTGCCTCTTCGCAATATCTCAGCACGCAGTATTGCGGAGGCACTCTTCCGCGTCATCTCCCGAGTTGGAATCCCGAAAGAGATTCTGACTGATCAAGGCACCTCGTTTATGTCACGAACACTGAACGAACTGTATGGGTTATTAGGTATTAAGCCGATCCGCACCAGCGTGTATCACCCACAAACGGACGGTTTAGTGGAACGGTTTAATCGCACCCTTAAAAACATAATTAAAAAATTTGAAAGTGAGGACGCGCGTAACTGGGATAAATGGCTCAAACCCTTGCTCTTTGCAGTGCGAGAGGTTCCCCAAGCCTCCACGGGGTTCTCCCCGTTTGAATTATTATATGGGCGTAAGCCGCGCGGCATTTTAGATGTGCTACGAGAAAATTGGGAGGAGGGACCTTCACCAAGCAAAAATGAAATTCAATACGTTATGGACCTGCGCGCAAAACTCCACACACTCACACACCTAACCCAGGAGAATTTGCGGCAGGCCCAAGAACGGCAAACCCGCCTGTACGACAAGGGTACGCGCCTTAGAGAGTTCACACCGGGAGAGAAAGTACTTGTACTGTTGCCCACATCGAGCTCTAAATTAGTCGCCAAGTGGCAAGGACCCTTTGAGGTCACACGGCGAGTCAGGGACGTCGACTATGAGGTGAAGCGAACGGACAGGGGTGGGGCGCTACAGATTTACCACCTCAACCTACTCAAACTCTGGAACGAGGAGGTCCCCGTGGTGTTGGTGTCGGTGGTTCCGGAGAAGGCGGAGCTGGGGCCGGAGGTTCAAAAAGGAACATTAGCATCACGTCCCTCTCCGGTCCCCTGTGGAGACCACCTCTCCCCGACCCAACTCGCGGAGGTTGCCCAGTTGCAGACCGAGTTTTCGGACGTGTTCTCGCCCCTGCCCGGTCGCACTAACCTCATAGAGCACCACATAGAGACGCCCCCGGGGATGGTAGTGCGTAGCCGCCCTTACAGGCTACCTGAACACAAAAAAAGGTGGTTCGGGAAGAACTTCAGACCATGCTCGAAATGGGCATCGTCGAGGAGTCCCACAGTGACTGGAGCAGCCCGGTGGTCTTGGTACCCAAGGCCGATGGGTCGGTCCGGTTCTGTGTGGACTATAGAAAAGTCAACGCGGTGTCTAAATTCGACGCGTACCCAATGCCTCGTATTGATGAGTTGCTCAATCGACTCGGCACTGCTCGCTTTTATTCAACACTGGATTTGACGAAGGGATATTGGCAGATCCCCTTGACTCCACTATCCCGAGAAAAAACGGCCTTTTCCACACCGTTTGGGTTACACCAATTCGTCACACTTCCGTTTGGGCTGTTTGGGGCGCCCGCTACGTTTCAGCGGCTGATGGACCGGGTCCTCCGCCCCCACGCCACCTATGCGGCCACCTATCTTGATGACATCATCATATATAGTAATGACTGGCCGACGCACCTGGAACACCTGAGGGCGGTCCTTAGGTCGCTGAGGCGAGCGGGTCTCACAGCCAACCCAAAGAAGTGTGCGATTGGGCAGGTGGAAGTACGGTATCTGGGCTTCCACTTTGGCAACGGGCAGGTGCGTCCCCAAATTAATAAGACAGCAGCGATTGCGGCTTGCCCGAGGCCCAAGACCAAAAAGGGGGTGAGACAGTTCCTGGGGCTGGCTGGCTATTATCGTAGGTTTATACCTAATTATTCGGACGTCACCAGTCCGCTGACTGATCTCACTAAAAAGGGGGCACCAGATCCGGTCCAGTGGACGGAGCAATGCCAGCGGGCTTTCTCTGAGGTAAAGGCTGCACTGTGTGGGGGGCCACTATTACACTCCCCTGACTTTTCTCTCCCTTTTGTGTTGCAGACCGACACTTCGGACAGAGGGCTGGGGGCGGTTTTGTCCCAGGAGGTGGAGGGGGAGGACCGCCCCATCCTGTACATTAGCAGGAAGCTGTCGGTGCGTGAGGGGCGCTACAGCACAATCGAAAAAGAGTGTCTAGCGATCAAGTGGGCAGTCCTTGCCCTCCGTTACTACCTGCTGGGGTGCCCTTTCACCCTCTGTTCGGACCACGTGCCCCTCCAGTGGCTCCACCACATGAAGGATGCCAACGCGCGGATCACCCATTGGTATCTGGCACTCCAGCCCTTCAATTTCAAGGTGGTCCACAGGCCGGGGGTGCAGATGGTCGTGGCGGACTTCCTCTCCCATCAAGGGGGGGGAGTCGGCTGCAGGCCGGATGGCTGCCCGGCCTGAGTCGGGCGGTGGGGGTATGTGGCAGCGGGGGCGTGGTCAAGCGCCGGTCTGTGACAGGAGGGCAGAGTCAGGGAAGGTGAGTGGCAGAATCACTACACCTGAGAGCAATTAACCTGTGTTTGTGTGTCTTCCCAGTGACCGCGCCCTATATAAGGAGGGAGAGCAGACAGCAGAGGAACTCAACCCTGAACGAGACACTCGTCGTGTGTGTGTGTGTGTGTCTGTTTGAATTGTTAGACTGAAAAGTGTGACAATAAACGCTAAGTTGGACCTGATCTCTGTCCTGCCGTCCTCTGTGCTCCACCCACCAGTATTGAACAACTACAGGGAGATTATCCAGTTTTTAACAAATACGATCAGGAGGCAGGAGACAAAGGCTAAAATTGAGAGCCTCCTGCTGAAATCAGGAGGGTTGGCAAGTATGAAGTTGCTGTTCCATATACCAAATCCATTATGTCAGCCATGTTCAAACCATTTCATTAAATGCCATTTCTCTGTTCCATAGTGGATTTCACTATATCTTCAATGCACTCCCATCACTCCCCCCCCCACCACCACCACCAAAGCAGCTCGCAAATGCCAGCGAGGCTCTCCATCTCCTTAAGGTGAGAATTATGTTGGTCCTTGACCAGCCACTGTAATGGGTCCTTCATTTACTCACATTGTTGTGCATGTTCACACTTAACAAGAGCTACTTAAAAGTTCAGTAGAGATTAAATTAAATAGTTCATGCTCAGTTCATAAATTTAAAAGTTCACACTCATTTCTGTTCTGACATTAAATCAGTTTGAGCACTGTAAACTGTTGATGGTGCTTTTGATGCCATTTCATTTGTTGCAACATGATCAGTTCATCAAAAAAAGACTGTTCAATGAACATCCTCTTAAGCAGTTTTGATGAACAGCACTACTTCTATTCAAACTCTTCACCATATTGTCCTTTTTGTTCTATTCCAACCAGGCAAGGACCCTGCACTATACCTGAAGAAGTGGCCTCTCTCTTCCCCGGTGCTGCTTTTGACAGAACAATCAGCAGTGCCACTGTGGGAAACATACCAGTGAGCACCCTCCCCCAGGAGGATTTTTGGGAAGGAACATTGGTTTTAATCGCATACGACACTTTGCATTAACACGTCAAGTTTATTTGTATAGAGCTTTTAACAGTAAACATTGTCGCAAAGCAGCTTTACAGAATTTGAACGACTTAAAATATGGGCTAATTTTATCCCTCATCTATCCCCAATGAGCATGCCTGTGGTGATGGTGGCAAGGAAAAACTCCCTCAGACGACATGAGGAAGAAACCTCAAGAGAAACCAGACTCAAAAGGGAACCCATCCCCATCCGGGCAACAACAGACAACATGACTAACATTAACAGTCCTAACGTAAAGTCAGCTTCATTGATGCTATAAACCCCCCACTGACGGAAACCCGAGCGCAAAACCATTCACAACAACCGTAGTCCCAAAGTCAGCAAGTCAACTGCAGTCCCCAGCCACAAAAGCACCACTGCAAGAGTCCAGAGCGTCCTCCAGGCACGATCCCCAACTGTCCACATGGAGCCGCCCTCCACAGGAGCGATGCGATGAGACTCCAGACACAGGATGGATCAGACAGGTCCGAGGAGCAGAAGAGGTCAGCATCTCGATCCCAGGACCAACATGAAACTCAGAGGGACAGATATGGGGGGGGGAGAAAAACACAGGCTGTTAGGTATGCCTAATATCACCTGAATAAGTAGGAACAGTATACATATTGCACTGAGTACAAGCAGGGACTCCGGCAACTAACTGACAGCATAACAAAGGGGAGCGCCAGAAGGTAACACAGGCATGAGGGAGCCCCAGGACATAAAGCAGCCAGCCACTACACCGTCAAAAACTCAAGTGAGCAAGCGAGTGGGGACTGACAGCCTCCATACATCCCAGTTTACCAAAACACTCTGAGGACCCTCCAGATCTACTCCTTTACCTCATAAATACCATTAACAAAAGGCTTGACTAAACATATGTTTTCAGCCTAGACTTAAATGCTGAGACTGTCTGATTCCCAAACACTACTTGGAAGGCTGTTCCATAACTGTGGGGCTTTGTAAGAAAAGGCTCTGCCCCCTGATGTAGCCTTCACTATATGAGGTACCAGCAGATAGCCTGCGCCTTTTGATCCAAGTCAGTGTGGCGGGTCATAGAGGACCAGAAGTTCACTCAGGTACTGTGGCGTGAGACCATTCAGTGCTTTAAAGGTCAATAGTAGTACTTTATAATCAATATGAAATTTGATTGGGAGCCAATGCAGTGTGGATAAGACAGGGGTGATGTGGTCATATTTTCTAGTTCTAGTAAGGACTCTTGCTACTGCATTTTGAACTAACTGAAGCTTGTTTATGCACTTATTGGAACATCCAGACAGTAAGGCATTACAATAATCCAACCTGGAGTTAACAAAAGCATGAACTAGTTTTTCTGTGTCATGTAGTAACATGAAATTTCTCATCTTAGCAATATTTCTGAGATGAAAGAAAGCTATCCGGATAATGTTATCAATGTGAGTTTTGAATGAAAGACTGGGGTCAGTAATCACTCTGAGGTATTTTACTGCTGCATGTGAAGAAACAGAAAGGCCATCTGGAGTTACTGTGTAATCAGAAAACTTACTGTAACACTTCCTGATGTGGGTGGAGCACAGAAGCGTGGCAGGCGAGAGTTGATGTTGATCCAAAACTTTATTGAGCTTTTCTGCTATCTATCTATCTATCTATCTATCTATCTATCTATCTATCTATCTATCTATCTATCTATCTATCTATCTATCTATCTTCTCCCTCCCTTTCTTTCTTCCTTTCTATCACTCACTCCCTTCCTCTGCGCGCGCTCTCTCTCTCTCTCTCTCTCTCTCTCTCCTTTTATGCTCCGTCCCTGTAACAAACAGTGACACACACACACACACACACTAATTGACAGCAGGTGGAATGACTTAGCCACTTACCTTCCCCGACCCCGCTATGGGGTGCCAAGTGTCACCGGGCCCATTTCATGGACAAAATGCATTTCGTCCATCACAGAATGCATTTCATCATCACAAAATGCATTTCGTCCAACGAAATGCATTTTGTCCATCACCGGGCCCATTTTGTGGACAAAATTCATTTCGTCCATCACAGAATGCATTTCGTTGGACAAAATGCAATATTCGTGATGCATTTCGTGATGGACAAAATGCATTTCGTCCGACGAAATGCATTCTGTGATGGACGAAACGCATTCTGTGATGACGAAATGCATTTCGTCCATCACGAAATGCAGTATGGTAGATCACGAAATGCATTTCATCCATCACAGAATGCATTTCGTCGGACGGAATGCATTTCGTCCACGGAATGCAGTATGGTAGATCATGAAATGAATTTCGTCAATCACAGAATGCCTTTCGTACATCACGAAATGCATTCCATCCACACAAGACCTTTGATTGTGCCATTTTTCCAAATTATCTTTTATGACCTGTTTGCACATTTTGCGTGACCAGTAGGCTACACAAGGTGGCAGTGTTGTACAAGGTTTATACATGTCTATGGGCCTACCCCATCCCCGTTTATGTGGCTTGGGCACACGTGTTACACTCTGGGATATGGCCGCCACGTGGCCAGTGCACCAAACGTAAACAAACCATTCATTGAGCATAGTAAAAGACACAGGAGCAGAGAACAAGAATCAGAGTTCGAGAGAGAAAGAAATAAAGACAAGTTATGTTAAAATCAAGGAAAGGATGTGGGATTTACCTGGACACGCTGAAGAAGGAGGCCAGGGACCGATATGGATTTGTTCAGGAGATGCAGGTCATTAAACCCACAAACAACACCGTCCATACTGCATTCCGTGGACGAAATGCATTCTGTCCAACGAAATGCATTTTGTGATGGACGAAATGCATTCTGTGATTGACAAAATTAATTTCGTGATCTACCATACTGCATTCTGTGGACGAAATTCATTTTGTTGTGGACGAAATTCATTTTGTGGTGGACAAAATTCATTTTGTAATGGACGAAATTCATTTTGTGATGGACGAAATGCATTTCGCCTGGGACAAAATGCATTTCGTCCACGAAATGGGCCCGGTGACACTTGGCACCCCATACCCCGCCCTCCATTCACAGACTGCTGCTTGGTCACGCCCCCGCTGCCACACTTACTTCTGCTGCATGTGGTCCTAGTACAAGTACTTCAGTCTTGTCAGAGTTAAGCAGAAGGAAATTAATAAGTATCCAGTGTCTAATGTCCTTTACACATTCCTCAATTCTATTAAGCTGGTGTCTCTCATCAGGTTTTGCAGAAACATACAACTGTGTGTCATCAGCATAACAGTGAAAACTAATCCAATGTTTATGAATAATATCACCCAGAGGTAACATATATAAAGAAAAAAGCAGTGGCCCCAAGACAGAACCTTGTGAAACACCAAACTTTACCTCAGTACGTCTAGAAATATCACCATTTATATCAACATACTGATAGCGATCAGTTAAATAAGAGCTGAGCCAGGAGAGGGGCGTTCCCTTAACTCCCACAACATTTTCTAGTCTATCCAGAAGAATGGAATGATCAATGGTATCAAATACTGCACTAAGGTCAAGCAACACAAGCAGCGAGACACAGCCCTGATCAGCTACCAACAGTAGGTCATTTACTACTTTAACCAGAGCTGTATCTGTGCTATGATGAGGTCTAAATCCTGACTGATACATTTCATGAATGTTATTCCTATGTAAATAGGAGCATAACTGCTGTGCGGGGTGGCACGGTGGTGTAGTGGTTAGCGCTGTCGCCTCACAGCAAGAAGGTTCGGGTTTGAGGCCTGTGGCCGGCTAGGGCCTTTCTGTGTGGAGTTTGCATGTTCTCCCCGTGTCCGCGTGGGTTTCCTCCGGGTGCTCCGGTTTCCCCCACAGTCCAAAGACATGCAGGTTAGGTTAACTGGTGACTCTAAATTGACCGTAGGTGTGAGTGTGAATGGTTGTCTGTGTCTATGTGTCAGCCCTGTGATGACCTGGCGACTTGTCCAGGGTGTACCCCGCCTTTCACCCGTAGTCAGCTGGGATAGGCTCCAGCTTGCCTGCGACCCTGTAGAACAGGATAAAGCGGCTAGAGATAATGAGAGATGAGATGAGAACTGCTGTGCCACAGCTTTTTCAAGGATCTTGGAGATAAAGGGGAGGTTTGATATTGGCCGATAATTGGACAGCTGACAGGGATCAAGGTCAGGTTTTTTAATCAGGGGTTTGATAACTGCTAGTTTAAAGGATTTGGGTACATCTCACTGGGATAGAGAAGAATTTATTATTTTTAGAAGCGGTTCAATTACTCCAGGCATTATCTGTTTGAATAGATGTGTAGGTAAGGGATCTAGTACACAAGTTGAGGCTTTTGATGCCGAGATTAATGAAAGTAATTCTGTTTCTTTTCGGGGAGTAAAACATTCTAATTGATGATCTGATACAGTTATATTGTTAACTACAGGGTCACTTACATTGTCTGACCTTTAAATTAGTAGTTTGAATTTTTTGTCGGATATTCTCAATTTTGTCATTAAAAAAATTCATGAAATCATTGCTACTACATACTACAGGGGTGCATGTGTCTATAGTGGACTTATTCCTGGTTAATTTTGCTACAGTATTAAATAGGAATCTAGGATTATTTTTGTTATCTTCTATATTAGGGAGGAGAGAGATGTTGATCTAGCAGCTCTAAGAGCTTTTCTATACTTCAGGAAGCTCTTCGTCCACACTAATTTGAACACTACCAATTTTGTTTGACACCATTTACGTTCCAATTTTCAAGTGGTCTGTTTTAATGTGTGAGTGTCATCATTATACCAGGGTGCTAATTTTTTGTCTCTGACCATTTTCCTTTTAAGAGGAGCTACATTATCTAAGGTATGGCGGAATGTTGACTCTAAGCATTCAGTTGCCTGATCAAGTTCTGCAGGGTCCAACAGTGACCTAATCAAAGTTTATAACTCTGGGAGATCATTTATAAAGTTCTGTGCAGTAGTTGATGTGAATGTACATTTAATACAGTAGCGTGGTGAGGTGCATATATTATTACTCAGACATATTTTGAATGAGATGAGATAATGATCTGAGAACTTCAGACTGTGGAAGTATGACTATATTTTCTACGTTTAACCCGAATGTTAGTATTAGATGGAGGATGTGACCACCATTGTGGGTCGGTCCTATGACATTCTGATTAATCCCTACTGAATCTAAAATGGACACAAACGCTGTTTTCACAGGGTCTTCTGGGTTATCGAGGTCTCATCTCATCTCATTATCTCTAGTTGCTTTATCCTGTTCTACAGGGTTGCAGGCAAGCTGGAGCCTATCCCAGCTGACTACGGGCGAAAGGCGGAGTACACCCTGGACAAGTCACCAGGTCATCACAGGGCTGACACATAGACACAGACAACCATTCGCACTCACATTCACACCTATGGTCAATTTAGAGTCACCAGTTAACCTAACCTGCATATCGAGGTGAATATTAAAATCTCCGACAACTAAAGCTTTGTCTAAGGAAATAACCAGATCTGAGATAAAATCTGCAAATTCAGAAAGAAACTCAGAATATGGCCCTGGGGGCCTGTAAATAATAAGTAAAGGAATTAACTGGGTAGACTTTTATTTTTTGAGGCTACATACATTGTGAATATGACGAACTTCATATGTATTAAATTTATAACCAGGTTTTTGTGTTACACCTAGATAATCATTATAAATAAATAAACACTCCTCTCAGTCATTCAAACTGAGGTAATTGGTGATGCCAGCCATGATCGGGATGCCACTAGCACTTATAAGAAAGCATTAGATGAATGGAAGTCATTCATTGAAAAATAGGTGAATGCCAAGCAGCATTTTGTCAGGACAGTTCTGCTCATTTATGTTTGCAGTGCCTTTCAGTAGCTTGTTTTGTTCCTGACTTGGCTAATCAACTACTACTGTAGTTATTATTCCTGACAGTTTAATAAATGTTGACATTTATCATGCTTGTAGTCCTGGTTGTGATTTCAATAGAATCAGTCAAGATGTATATTCTAAGAATAAGGACTGGTTTTAAGTTTTTGGGTTTAGCTTTAATATGGATTTAGGTTTATTTTGAGATGAGTCAGCTTGTATCAAGATACAGCTTAAATCATACTGCACTAATATGCAGTAATTTTTACTTAAATTGGTAATGTTTTTCTTGTTCTTAAGCCTTAATTTGCTACAATTAAGAATACAAAAAAAGAATTTGCTTATATTCAGTATACTTCACTTATTATTGGGCTATATTACATTTTATTTCAAGTAATTTGATCTAAAAATCAGCATTTCCAGCTTATTTTAACCCTTTTGAATACTTATGAGACTACTTAACTCTTGATTTAAAATTCTTATTTCAAGATGCATCAAGTAAAATTAACTTGCATGGACAGAATATCACTAGTTTTAAGTAACTTTTCTCCTAAAATTTAGGTGTTTATATTATATAAGGATATTCTTTTTTTTTTTTTTTTGCAGTGTGGTTATCTGGGTCATTTACATTCATCTGACTCCCTGCTTGTTTACTTGCTGAAATTGGATATCGCTGTTGGAATCTTACAACCCCAATTCCAAAAACGTTGGGACGCTGTGTAACCTTTAAATAAAAACAGAATGTGAAGATTTGCAATATCATGGAAACCCTATATTTCATTGAAAATAGTACAAAGACAAAATATCAAATGTTGAAACTGAGAAACTTTATTGTTTTTTGAAAAATATATGCTCATTTTAAATTTGATGTCAGCAACACGTTTCAAAAAAGTTGGGACAGGGGCATGTTTACCACTGTGTTGCATCACCTCTACTTTTAACAACACTCTGTAAACTTTTGGGAACTAAGGAGACCAATTGCTGTAGTTTTGAAATTGAAATGTTGTCCCATTCTTGCCTGATATACAATTTCAGTTGCTCAACAGTTCAGGGTCTCCTTTATCATATTTTGCGCTTCATAATGCGCCAAATGTTTTAAATGAGAGACAGGTCTGGACTGCAGACAGGCCAGTTTAGCACCTGGACTCTTTTACTACAGAGCCCCATCTCATCTCATTATCTCCAGCTGCTTCATCCTGTTCTACAGGGTCGCAGGCAAGCCGGAGCCTATCCCAGCCGACCACGGGCGAAAGGCGGGGCACACCCCGGACAAGTCGCCAGGTCATCACAGGGCTGACACACAGACAACCATTCACACTCACATTCACACCTACGGTCAATTTAGAGTCACCAGTTAACCTAACCTGCATGTCTTTGGACTGTGGGGGAAACCAGAGCACCCGGAGGAAACCCACGCGGACACGGGGAGAACATGCAAACTCTGCACAGAAAGGCCCTCGCCGGCCATGGGGCTCGAACCCAGGACCTTCTTGCTGTGAGGCGACAGCGCTAACCACTACACCACCGTGCCGCCTACTACAGAGCCATGCAGTTTTAATATGTGTAGAAAGCGGTTTGGCATTGTCTTGCTGAAAGAAGGAAGGCCTTCCCTGAAAACGATTTTGTCTGGATGGCAGCATATTGCTCTGAAACATGTATATATCATTCAGCATTAATGATGCCTTCCCAGATGTACAAGCTACCCATGTCATGTGCACTAATGCAGCCTCATACCATCACAGATACTGGCTTTTAAACTGTGCACTGATAAGCCAGATGATCCCTCTCCTCTTTAGCCTGGAGGACATGGTGTCCATGATTTCTAAAAATAATTTCTACTTTTGACTCGTCAGACCTTGGGAAAATTTTCCACTTCGCCTCAGTCCATCGTAAAAGAGCTCGGGCCCAGAAAAGGTAGCGGTGTTTCTGGATATTGTTTATATATGGTTTTAACTTGCATTTGTGGATGCAGTAATGAACTGTTTTCACAGATGATGGTTTTCTGAAGTGTTCCTGAACCCATACAGTGATTTCCACAACAGACACGTATCTGCTTTTAATGCAGTGTTGCCTGGGGGCCTGAAGATCACAGACATCCAATGTCAGTTTTCAGCCTTGTCTCTTGCATACAGATATTTCTACAGATTCTCTGAATCTTTTAATGATATTATGTACCATAGATGATGTGATCCCCAAATTCTTTGCAATTTTACATTGAGGAACGTTATTCTTAAATTGTTGTACTGTTTGCCCAAGCAGTCTTTTACAGAGTGGTGAACCCCTCCTCATCTTTACTTCTGAGAGACTCTGCCTCTCTAGGATGCTCTTTTTATACCCAGTCATTTTACTGACCTGTTGCCAATTAACCAAATTACTTTTTTTTAGCATTACACAACTTTTTCAGTCTTTTGTTGTCCCTGTCCCAAGTTTTCTGAAACATGTTGCTGACATCAATTTCAAAATGAGCATATATTTTTCAAAAAACAAATTTCTCAGTTTCAACATTTGATATGCTGTCTTTGTACTATTTTCAATGCAATATAGGGTTTCCATGATTTGCAAATTATTGCATTCTGATTTTACTGATGTTTTACAGAGTGCCCCAACTTTTTTGGAATTGGGGTTGTAACTTACGGGACAGCTACATTAAAACTTGGGCCCCCTTTATAGAATTTGTCAAAAATTTATCCCTCACATGATGTAATTTCCCTTCCCCTTACTGATGTTCTGCCAACTGAATCCATTGTAGTATGTTACATGATGTTCTCATTGGAGTAATGTTAAGCAATGTTTGACAGTTTGTGACAATATTTTATGTACCTGCCTCTGCATGTATTTTCTCTGTTTTGTTTGTTCTGTTTTTCCTCAAGCCTTGGCAGGTGGGATGGGGTGGGTTTGTTCTTCATTGTCTCTCATTTTCTGTTTTGTAAATTGAAAAACTATAAAGTATTTTAAAAAAAACATGGTAGAACCTCCCCCCCATACACCACACATTCTCTTTGTAAAAGTCTAAAAATAGCATAAACCCATTTTCTTGGACCAACTCCCTATAATCGAGTAAATCTAATACGCCTTTTGTTGTGAACAGACCTTCCTTTTAGAACTTGATTGTTTCACTAATAATGGAAGAACTATCCATTCTTAGCCTGGCAGCAATCACCCCGAGAATATTTACCTCGCCCCCACCTAATGGGACAGTGAGGTATTGTGAATCACCCTATCTATATGTCCCACCCCAGATTTTCACTCATAACTCAGCAACGACTAGACAGATTGACATGAAAATTCATTGGGCTGATGCATCATGATCATAGGAACCCATTCAATTAATCATGTGGTGCGAAGAAGAGGGAAAAAAATTCTGAACAATTATGCTTTATGAGAAAAGAATGAACCACCATTTGTACAGATTTGTTTAATACTAGCACTGCACTGTCTGCCTTTAATGATACCCTTGAAAATTGATAAAGCAATGTATTGTAACCCTACCAAAAAAAGTTATTCAATTGGAGTAATGGAAGAAACACTGTTTAAAAAAAAACTGACCCTATGTACACAATTGTGGCAACAATTTCCACTTTAAGTAAAACTTGTCCCTTCGATTACACAGACTTTCCAAATATCCTTTACTATATCACATAAAGCTTACGAAGACTTTCTACATATATTTTTCAAGCTTTCTGAATGTAAATGAATCCTTAAAAATTAGGTTTTATCTACTAA